>NW_012102965.1:1413021-1414576 GCF_000951045.1 Mandrillus leucophaeus | reverse complement strand
TTTTTTTTTTTTGAGATGGAATCTCCCTCTGTCGCCCAGGCTGGAGTGCAGTGGTGTGATCTCAGCTCACTGCAACTTCCAACTCTAAGGTTCAAGTGATTCTCCTGCCTTAGTCTCCCAAGTAGCTGGGATTACATGCATTCGGCACCATGCCTGGCTAATTTTTGTATTTTTAGTAGAGATGGGGTTTCACCATGTTTCAGGCTTGTCTCAAACTCCTGACCTCAGGTGATCTGCCTGCCTTGGCCTCTCAAAGTGCTGGAATTACAGGCATGAGCCACCGCACCCGGCCTAGGTTAAATCTTCATGTAAAAATCTTATGATGTATGTAAGAACTTCCAAGCAGCAAACCTGGAAACCATTTTTAACCCTTCCATCTTAACCACTCCAAAATATTCTTGTTGATAACCGTTCTGATGTTTCTGCTTCTGTAAACCACCAGTTTCTCACTCTTTTAGACTGTCCTCTTCGCTGATAGAAAAATTGTGTGAATATCAGATCTTCTCATGTCAACGTTGCCCATTGCAGTAGTCCCAATTCCATATGCACAAAAGAACTGTTTAGGTTGTTTCATAATTAGTTCCCCAAGATGCAGCCAAAGGATCTATATTTTTACCTAGGTCTTTTAGCTGGTCCTTATATAGCCAATCCAGGAGATACTGGCCTATAGAATAAATTCAGTCTCTTTTTTATGTTCACAGTTTGATCCCAGATGTCCTTATTTTCTCTCCTCCTTTGAGTACTTTCTCCTTCTTTTAGTCTTAGGCTTTATTTACATCAAACTTCTCAATTCCCAACATAGATTATACATTCAGTCTGCTGTGCTTATGTATATTTCCTTCACTTTTTATGGGATAACCTTCTTTTGATATCCAGCTATGTTGTAACTCCACACACTCATCAGTTAGCCATAGCCTCTTTATTCCCTGTATACTGCAGTCATACTTTGGCTGGACATACCTGTCTCCCCAGCTTGAATGCTGAGGGTCAAGAACAGTTTTGTTTCTACAGTGCCACGCACAGTGTCTGAGATACATTAAGTGGTGTTCAATAAATGTTTGCAGTAAACTACCAGGTATTTAAGTTTTATGTGATAAGCTGAAGAATATTTTACTATTTTTTGAATAGATGTACAAAGTTTATGTATTAAATTTTCTGTTTTAGAAAATACCAGAGGAATTTAATGTCTTTAATTTAATACAAGAAATGAGAACACAAAGGCATTCTGCAGTACAAACAAAGGTATAGTTGTTTCCCTTTATAAACTGCTATTTTATAAATGCTTTCTTCTTTTTTAAAATGTTTTCTTCTTTTTATTTTTTAATCATTTTTCTCCCTCGTAGGAGCAATATGAGCTTGTTCATAGAGCTATTGCCCAACTGTTTGAAAAACAGCTACAACTATATGAAATTCATGGAGCTCAGAAAATTGCTGATGGAGTGGTAGGTGTTATTGGCCTGTACATTTTAGGAAACTTTTACTTTTTGTTAAGATGTTATATTTAGCTTTTTTTTTTGTCATCTTGTGTTTTGTCTCAGGACACTTAACATTTTTA
>NW_012102965.1:1397753-1411664 GCF_000951045.1 Mandrillus leucophaeus | reverse complement strand
GATCTCAGCTCACTGCAAGCTCCGCCTCCCGGGTTCACGCCATTCTCCTGCCTCAGCCTCCCCAGTAGCTGGGACTATAGGCGCCCGCCACCTCACCCGGCTAGTTTGTTGTATTTTGTAGTAGAGACGGGGTTCCACCGTGTTAGCCAGGATGATCTCGATCTCCTGACCTTGTGATCCGCCCATCTCGGCCTCCCAAAGTGCTGGGATTACAGGCATGAGCCACCGCGCCCGGCCTGGTTTTTTTTTTTTTTTTTTTTGTGACGAAGTCTCACTCTGTCACTGAGGCTGGAGTGCAGTGGCGCCATCTCTGCTAACAGCAACCTCTGCCTCCCAGGTTCAAGCAGTTCTCCTGCCTCAGCCTCCTGAATAGCTGGGATTACAGGCATGCATCACCACACCCAGCTAATTTTTGTATTTTTAGTAGAGATTGGGTTTTGCCATGTTGGCCAGTCTGGTCTCAAACTCCCGACCTCAGATGATCCGCCCACCGCAGCCTCCCAAAGTGCTAGGATTATAGGTGTCAGCTACTGCGCCTGGCCATTTATAATATTTTGTATAATTTAATCTAAGTTGAGATATTTAATATTTCAAAAAACTGAGTAGGCTATAAACACTTTTCTTTAATTTTGGGGATTTTTGTTGTTGTTGTTGTTGTTTTTGAGGTGGAGTCTCACTCTGTTGCCCAGGATGGAGTGCAGTAGCGTAGTCTCGGCTCACTGCAACCTCTGCCTCCCAGGTTCATGTGATTTTCCTGCCTCAGCCTCCCAAGTAGCTGAGATTACAGGCGCTCACCACCATGCTCAGCTGGTTTTTGTATTTTTAGTAGTGATGGGGTTTCACCATATTGGCCAGGCTGGTCTTGAACGCCTGACCTCAAGTGATCCACCCACCTCAGCCTCCCAAAGTGCTGGGATTGCAGGCATGAGCCACTGTACCCAGCATCTTTAAACTTTAATTGAAAAGTATTTGTTTTATTCCATGAATTCAAGATTAATTTCAAAGCTAAAGTTTTTGTATCTGGAAATACAGGTTTTTAGGCTGGGTGCGGTGGCTCATGCCTGGAACCCCAGCACTTTGGGAGGCCAAAGCAGGCAGGATCACCTGAGACCAGCCTGGCCAACATGGCAAAACCCCATTTCTACCAAAAATACAAAAAAGATTAGCCTCCCAGACTGACGGGTACACCACCTTGCCGAGTTTATTTTTTTATAGAGACGAGATTTTACTATGTTGCCCAGCCTGGTCTCAAACCCTCAGACTCAAGCAATCCATCCACCTCAGCCTCCCAAAGTGCAGGAATTATAGGAGAAAGTTCTTTTATTGCAGTATTCAGTATTTAGGTTTTATTTTGTTTCGTTTTGTTTGAGACAAAGTCTCACTGTTTTGCCCAGGCCAGAGTGCAGTGGAACAATCACAGCTCACTGCGCCCTCAACCTCCCGGGCCCAAGCTTTCCTCCTGCCTCAGCTTCCCAAGTAACAGACTACAGACACGTACCACCACACCTAGCTAATTTTTTAAAAAAATTTTTTGTAGAAATGTCTCACTATGTGCCACGGTGGTCTTGAGCTCCTGGGCTCAAACAATCCTCCTCACACCTCAGCCTCCCAAAGCACTGAGATTACAGGCATGAGCCATTGTGCCCAGCCATTGTTGTTTTTTTTTTTTTTTTTTAAAGCTTTTAACTATATTTAAATAATCTCCAGAAAATATGTGATAAATATTGCATCACCTTTTCTTCTTTTTCTCATTAGATCCAAGTCTGATCTTTGTAAGGTTTTATTCCATTAAATCAATCATTTTTTAATACCCTGAAATCTATACTAGCATTATAATTCTATCATAGGCTCTTTCTGTCTGACAGGTCAGAGCTTTACAGGAATATAACAAGAAAGTCGTACTTTGTAGGAGATGAGATGAAATAATACCCATAGTAGATAAAGTAGTTATTTCAAAGTAGTTACTTCAAACCTACTTTCTTGCTCATTGCATGGTACATAGTAGACATAAACTAAATGTTTGAGAGAAATATCTCCATAGATGAATGGATAAATAGTAAAAAAACAGATAGAAGATGGATTATCATTCCAGATAACTTTTTAATACTTTCCTCTTAAGAAATCATGTTTTCTGTCAACTTGTAAATACAGGTGACTCTTTTTATAGGATGACTGTCTGTGGTTGCAGACCATTAATCTAAAGAAAATGTGGAATCTGAAAAATTGAGAAAAATCATCTTAGAACTGTGTGGTGGAATAAAATGACTTGAAAGGTGTATTTACTATTTAGAAGCTATGCTGTGAGAAGTAAAAATAAGTCTCCACTTACTACTTTTCTGACAGTTTAGTTAATAGGTAAAAGTTCTGTTTAAATGTTCTGTGTTCCAGAATTATTTTTGTAAAAATCTTAGTTTGATATACTAGTTGGTTATTTAAGACTTCAAAATAAATAGTATTTTTTAGAGATATTTACAACTACAGTGACTTCCTGGAATGAGAGATCTAAAGAGAAAATTTGTTCTGTAAGCCTGTATCATATTGCCTGAGGATTTAGAAGTACCTTAATAAGCAAACATCTGTTAAGTTGTGCATCATGCCTTTTTATCTTATATATAAAGGACACCATTACAAGAATTGTTGGCCGGGCGCGGTGGCTCAAGCCTGTAATTCCAGCACTTTGGGAGGCCGAGACGCTGGGATCACGAGGTCAGGAGGTCGAGACCATCCTGGCTAACACGGTGGAACCCCGTCTCTACTAAAAAATACAAAAAACTAGCCGGGCGAGGTGGCAGGCACCTGTAGTCCCAGCTACTCGGGAGGCTGAGGCAGGAGAATGGCATAAACCCAGGAGGCGGAGCTTGCAGTGAGCTGAGATCTGGCCACTGCACTCCAGCCTGGGCAACCAAGCGAGACTTTGTCTAAAAAAAAAAAAAAAAAGAATTGTCAACACCAGTATTTCAATTCTAGAATGATTAAGTAATAGCATTCGTAATTTGTGTTATGGTCCTTTTATTGTGTTTGTATAGTACATTTTAGATGTGATAATGAATTCTGGATTTTTTTTTTCCCTAAAATATAATTTTTTTATTTTTAAAGCAGCCTGATTTATTATTTATTTTCTTCTGCAGCTGGTAATATTCTTAAATATTAGATGATTTGTTTCTTAATGTTTTTGTAGCCTTTCAAAAAGCTGCTATATGGAAAATAATAGTATACAAGATAACTTTACAAAGTTCTGTTTAAAACAAGAGAACACAGGCTGGGGCTGTGGTTCATTTCATGCCTATAATCCCAGCTCTTTGGGATGCCAGGGCAGGAGAATTGCTTGAGACCAGGAGTTTGAGACCTGCCAGGGCAGCATAGCGAAACCCCATCTATACAAAACATTTTTTTTTTAATTACCTGGGTATGGTAGCACGTGCTTGTAGTCCTAGCTACTTGGGAGACTGAGATAGAAGCATTGCTTGAGCCCGGGAGTTCAAGGCTGCAGAGGTTTCATCGTGCCACTGCATTAGATTAATTCCTAAAATTCTTTTCCATTTCAAAAGTTGGGATTGCTTCAGCAAGTTGTATACATGACAAATGTGGATTCAAAAATTGTAGGTAATACAAGAGAGTCAGAAGATGTAGGTGTGTAGGAGACATAATCCAAGAAGAACATTGTGAAGTCCAGTGACCAGGAGGTTTTGTACATGCTGTTTAGTTAGTGGCTCTTTATTGAGTTGCAGTTCTGCGTTGCCACATTGATTCCTTTCATCAGAGGAAACTCAGTATGTTCTGAAAGCTAATCTCCCTGAGAAGTTCTCTTTTGGTTCTTCCTGTTAATGGCTTCGTCATGCTCTTATTCACCCCGAATGAGGAATCTTTCATGAAACCTTTACTTTGTCACATGTAGTGTTTGCCTAAAATGTCCTTATTATGTCTTCTCTTTACCCTTCCACCTGTTTTCCCTCTTCCAATCCTCATTCTTTTTTTGTCAAAATCTTACCAATCCCTTAATGTCATTCTACATTTTACCTTAATATTGTCAACTTACTTTTTCTCAATTATCTTCTTAATATTTTCAACTATAACTTTTTTTCTGATTTCATAGCTTCATAGTACTGATTATGCCACTTTGGGGCTGTTAGTATTACCCTTCTACTTTTTTCTGGGGATTTTACCAGACTACGTTTTGAAGTTAAAGATAATACCATGTCCTTGTTACATTTTAGTTTCCTCTGCATTGCTGACTTTGTTCAGTGCATTTCACATAGATATCCACATTGCCTTACCTGCAGCTCCAAAATCCAAAGAAAACATAGTTTTGTTTTATTTTTGTAAATTCAATATTATACTCACTTGGCAACAAAATATTTCATTGACATGACATGAGTTTGTTTATGTGTGCTACAAAAAAAAAATGCCGTTTTGTAGGTTAGAAACAGTTAAAATAGAGTTTCATATGGTTTGCCTTTAATTTTTATTTAACCTACTTAATGCACATTTTAGTACAAAATATCAAGTGTTTCAGAATTATGGTTATATCATTAATGGAAATAATAAGCAGATGATCAATAATATGTTGGGTGTTTTTTTTTTTTTTTTTTTTGAGTCAGAGTCTTGCTCTATCGCCCATGCTGGAGTGCAGTGACACGATCTCGGCTTACTGCAACCTCTGCCTCCCAGGTTCAAGTGATTCTCCCGCCTCAGTCCCCCAAGTAGCTGGAATTACAGACGTGCACCACCACGCCTGGCTAATTTTTGTATTGTAGTAGAGACAGGTTTTCACCATGTTGGCCGAGGCTGGTCTTGAACTCTGGACCTCAAGTGAGCCACCGCGCCCAGCCTAGAGGGTACCTTTTTGATGCAGAGTCTTTAAATTCTGGTGGTACCTGAGGATCTGAAACTTTGGCGGCCAAAAGTCCTGATTTGCCTAAGGCACACCAGTTCACACTAGTTGTCTAGGTATAATAATAATGCTCCTTTTTCACTCTCAAAAGAGCCCTGATTTGGACAATAAATTATATGGTCACCCTACCTATAGCCAGATATTTCTGCACCAAATGCCTGATTTTGGTGGGTGGCTTTAATTAAGGATGAATGCTTTAAGTCTTCTGACGTAACTCTGTTGTTCTGGTCAGGAAGTGAGATGTATAAAACTTCTAATTCATCAGATTACATATAAGGAGATAGGGTGCACTTAAAATTGCTAGGAAGTTGAGATCTCTAGTTTTTTAATTGGAAATAATTGAAGTAACAGTTACAAAGCTGTCATGATGGACATAGCAGAAGTGCCTTTTAATTAAAAACAATTATAACAAAACAAAATGCAACTACAGTTTCAGAGTTCCTTAGTTGATAGTATATGTAAAGATGGCTGTTTTCTAAAATTATCTGAGATGTTGGCAAATTATCTGAGATGTCTTCTGGACATAACATATCCTAGAATTAAAATACCCTAGCTAGATAAATATGAGATATGTTGATAGTGAAACTAATTCAAGGCAGTATTTTCATTTTGCCGCTCCCCTATTCACAGTCCTAAACCTAAGGTTCTTATACCTGTATTGACTCTGAAACATCAATGTTAATGATGTTATTGCTCCTCATGACCAGCAAGAACCAAGGATATTCCTGGGATGGGCTCTGTCTGCCTTTTTGAGGTCCATTTGGGTAGCCAGTGATATAGGAGCTATTTTCCCTAATGGATTAGCGCACTCCATATAGTGACAGTGAGAGTAAGGCAAGAAATGGTTAAAATGAATCCTAGGACCACCAGTTTAAAAGTACTAGGTAGTAATGGGGAGTCATAAAATGATACTCCATTACTCCATAAATGGTATAAGCCTTATTTGTTGGCTCTTTTTTCTCTTTGCATGTATTAAGTTTCTAGTGGTAGTGATGGTGGGGCAGGGAGATACTACGTTCTTTGATCCACATTATCTTGGGGAATCTGTTTTTTTACAGTAGCATTTGAGATGTGTTGAAATGCTGCTGTACACCTTGATCTTTCCAGTAACTGTGATGCATTGTTTTTTTGATACAGTCTCTTCATTGAAGTCTGGTCCTTCAGGCTAAAATATAGAGCCAGAATATAAGACTTTTTTTTTTGAACTTGGCACAATTGACATTGTGTTAAGGATTGAAAAGCACAGAAACAATTTAGTTGAAACATGAGGAGGAAAAATTATTTTTCTTTTAACCTTAGTGAAGTATTTTTTCCCTTGGCAGAATGAAATTAATACTGAAAACATGGTCAGCTCCATAGATCCTGAAAAACAAGATTCTCCTCCTCCAAAACCACCAAGGACCCGCAGGTATTGTATGTCTTTGAACATTTTCTTTAAAAGCATGCTTGTTTTTACTCACTGTTAATTAAAATGACAAATTCTGAATATTTCTACATTACTTTTATAACTTTTATTGTCATTGTTTTGTTAGAATGTGGCATACATATGACAACTGATTTGTTACTGGTTTATTAAAAATTTGGTTTCATTTTGGATAAAATTTCAATAATATACTGTAGTAGAATGTGGATACTACCACGAATTGACTATAGTTTATGTTTTGATATGTGATATAACTAAAATTTTAGTTATGTCTAAAGATTTCCATTTTTCTCCTGATGACTAAATATGCTTGCCAAAAATTGCATGCGTGTTGAAGAAGTGTGAAGATATTTAATAACATTACTAGCAAAGATGAGTTTATTTCTTGCTTTTCTATCAAGCTCATTTATAATAGTTAAAATCATATATATTCCTATCTTTCTTTTCCTTTCCTTCTTGTTCAGGGTAGCTGCTAAGTCAGTAACATGGTAGTATGGAAAGAATACAGAGTTAGAAGAAGATAGTTTCAACTCCTTTTTAGCCATTTAGCTCTGGGATCTAGGATTAATTTATTTAATCCTGGGGAGAAGGAGTTAAGTATTGTCCTAAGGATTAAATAAAAAACTATTAGAATATTTTATAATGTCTTTCTTGCACATAGATCTGCCAAAACTTATTGACTTCCCATCAAAATAAAGTCTTTTATACAGGATACACCACTTGTTCCCATCTTAAAACTTTGGTGAAAGTTGGGTCAAATGGCCAGGGTCATGTCTTAGCACTGAGTTGCTAATTCCAAGAGATCATTCTAATGAAATAATCCCTCTTAACAAAAGAAAAAACCTACAGTTTCCCTCAGTAACTGAAGGTTTGGTTAGAATCCCTCCACACCACAGGAGCAATTTACTCTCATTTTGACCATGCAGGATTCTAACCGCCTGGGAAGGAACCTGCTGAGTACAGAAAGAGGAAGTATACTCTGGTATAAAGAGGCTTTTTACATAAATAGGTCCCATTCCAAATTTTAACTTTCACGTTTGCTTCTGAATGAACTTCAACAGGCCACTTCTCTGAAAATTCTTTACTTCATTGTAGTGAGATATAGTACTAGTATTCTCCGTTGTTAAGAATTAGTGATAATGTATATAAAGCATGTAGTTAAGTGTTGTGGTAGTTATAGCCTCTGGAATACCTTTGCATACTTCTCTGAGGAACCTCAGGAAGCCTGTGTATAGATGAGGTCAGGTCTTAACATTTCAATGTTCAAGATGTTAGCTATGTGCGAACAAAACTTTTAGTAGTTCTTTCCTGTTCGATTTCCACTTTGGTATCTACCAAAATTGGTTGGCATTTTAGCCATCTGTGGAAGGTAGCCAGTTTGAAACCTATAAAATATTAGTTCTCTAACTTCTCTGTTCCACATAGGAGCCCTAGGATCTTAAAAGAAAAACTACTGGCCCTAAAAAAAGGAACATTTTTGCTGCCCTCTTAATTTGGTTTTTGAGATTGAGCCAATGTAGAGGTTTTCAAAGTCTACACTGATATTTATGATTTGTATGTTCTTCTACCTCTAACTACATGTAGCAGCAATCTCTTCTTAATTTTATAGGAAAAAAAAAGAGTAGAATACTTGAATTTAAAGCCTTTTTCCTATACCTGTTCAAAAGTTTGACTTCTGTTACTCTCTAATAAAAAGATAATGAAGAAAAAAGCAAATGAGTATTAAGAAAAAATATTCAACTCAAGACAGATTTTTATTAGGCATACATTCCAGAAGTTCTTTGTGTGTGATTTTATATTACATGCATAGGTCACCTTTTTTCTTCTTCATGTAATGGAGTCAAATGCCAGAAGGTCATCGTGTTTGACAAAGAGAACCTTGTGACTTCTAAGTTGGGATGAGTTTTAGAACTATTGTAAATTGATCCAACATAACTGAAAATAAAATCACAAAATCATAAGATTGATAAGTAAAATAGTGTATTTTGTTTTTCAGTATGGCTACAGTAAACACATTAATTGTTTAAAGTACACGATGGGGCCAGGCATGGTGGCTCATACCTGTAATCCCAGCACTTTGAGAGGCCAAGGCAGGGGGATCACGAGGTCAGAAGTTTAAGACCAGCCTGACCAATATGGTGAAACCCTGTCTCTACTAAAAATAGAGAAATTAGCCAGGCGTGGTCGCGTGCACCTGTAGTCCCAGCTACTTGGGAAGCTGAGGCAGGAGAATCGCTTGAACCCAGGAGGCAAAGGTACCAGTGAGCCAAGTTCGCACCACTGCACTCCAGCCTGGGTGAAAAAGTGAGACTCTGTCTCAAAAATAAAAAAATAAAAATAAAGTACATGTTGGCTGGGCATAGTGGCTTCCGCCTGTAATCCCAACGTTTTGGGAGGCTAAGGCGGGCAGATTGCTCAAGTCCCTATTTACGTATATATAAAATATATGTGTTTTGTGTATATTTTATTTATTTATTTATTTTTTTACTTTTTAAACATTTTTGTTAAAAATAAGACACACACACATTAGCCTAAGCATACACAAGGTCAGGATCATCAATATCACTGCCTTCTACCTCCACATCTTGTCCTGCTGGAAGGTTATCAGGGGCAGAAACACACATGGAGCTGTCATCCCCTATGATAACATTGCCCTCTTCTAGAACACCTCCTGAAGAACCTGCCTGAAGCTGTTTAACAGTTAACTAATTTTTTAACAATTAGAAGGAATACACTCAAAATTAACAACAAAAAGTAAGTACAAGCCAGGCGCGGTGGCTCACGCCTGTAATCCCAGCATTTTGGGAGGCCAAGGCAGGTGGATCACCTGAGGCTGGGAGTTCGAGATCAGCCTGGCCAACATGGCGAAACCCTGTCTCTACTAAAAATACAAAAATTAGCCGAGCCTCTTGGCAGGCACTTGTAGTCTCAGCTACCTGGGAGGCTGAGGCAAGAGAATTGCTTGAACCCGGGAGGTGGAGGTTGCAGTGAGCCAAGATTACGCCACTGGACTCCAGCCTGGGTGTGACAGAACCAGACTCCATCTCAAAAAAAAGTACATAAGCCGGTAACTGTTTTCTTTATTATTATTATCAAGAATTATGTCCTGTACGTAATTGTATGTGCTATACTTTTATATGACTGACAGCACAATAGGTTTGTTTATACCAGCATCACAACAGACATGTGAATAATGCATTTTGCTACAAATTCATGGGAATTTTTTAGCTTCATTATAACTTTGTGGGGTCACCATGGTATGTATGGCCCATCATTGACTGAAACATCACGTGACTGTACGTGTCTTCCAGTCATTTTTAATATTCCAATTCGTTTTCTTTTGTTTTGTTTTCAGACAGAGCCTTGCTCTGTTGCCCAGACTGGAGGGCAGTGGTGTGATTATGGCTCACTGCAGCCTCGACCTCAGTTGAACCTCCCACCCTGGACTCCCAGCTAGCTGGAACTACAGACACACACCACCATGCCTGGCTAATTTCTGTATATATTTTTTTTTTGGCCTCCCAAAGTGCTGGGATTGCAGGTGTGAGCCACCATGCCCTGCCAGTATTCCAATTCTTCCAGTTCTTAAAACTGAACAGAACTAGAAATGATTGGGCATTTGACAGAAGCCTCTAATATGAGAAACAGAGGAAATGGAGACAATACAGAGAAAATGAAAAAGATAGGGGGAAAAAAGAAACTTAACAGTCCACTTCTCTCAGTCATTGGGAAATGAAACCATGAAATAAGACCTGTGGGTAATAAGTAAGAAGCTCTTAGAAATTAAGAATATAGGCCAGGCGCGGTGGCTCACGCCTGTAATCCCAGCTCTCTGGGAGGCTGAGGCGGGCAGATCACAAGGTCAGGAGTTCGAGACCCGCCTGGTCAATAGGGTGAAACCCCGTCTCTACTAAAAAAAAAAAAAAAGTTAGCTGGGTGTGGTGGTGTGTGCCTGTAGTTCCAGCTACTCGGGAGGCTGAGGCAGGAGAATCACTTGAACCCAGAAGGTGGAGGTTATAGTGAGTCGAGATCACGCCACCACTCTCCAGCCTGGGCAACAGAATGAGACTCTTGTCTCAAAAAAAAAAAAAAAAAAAGAAAGAAATTAAAAATATAATACTATAAATTTAAAAATTAAGCAGAAGTTTGGGAGATAGTCAAGGAACTATTTCAAGAAAATGAATAGATAAAGAGAAAGTAGGAGAGAAAAGATGAGGAAATTAGAAAGCAAAACTAGAAGATCTGTCACTGAACTAATAGTAGTCTATAAAAGGAGAGTTGGGAAGAAGAAATTAGCCAAAAAAAAAAAATGTATTAGAATTAAAGGGCATAAATTTTTATATAGAGGGTATATACCCAAGTTTCAAATATAAAGGATAAAAATAAAATTGTTAAAAAATAAATATTTTAAATTAAGTATTTTAGAGTAAGATAAAAATAATGCTGAAATTTGGAGTAAGATTTTTTTCAATTAAAAACTTTGAAAATACTCGATTAACAAACCCATATATCATATTCGGTATCTTGCAAGCTCTGTTCTAATTGTTGTTCAGATGTTAACTCATTTAATTCTCCGAACTACCCTGTGAAAAAGGCACTGTTGAGGATATATGGGGTTTGTTAATCAAGTAAATCTCTAAAATACTGGTCATGAGGCTGGGCATGGTGTTTCACACCTGTAATCCCAGCATTTTGGGAGCCCGAGGAGGGCGGATCACTTGAGGTTAGAAGATCAGCCTGGCCAATGTGGCAAAACCCTGTCTCTGCCAAAAATACAAAAATTAGCTGGGCATCATGGTGCATGCCCGTAGTCCCAGCTACTCATGAGGCTGAGGCAGGTGATTCGCTTGAACTTGGGAGGCAGAGGTTGCAGTAAGCCGAGATCGCACCATTGCACTTCAGCCTGGGAGACAGAATGAGACTCTGTCTCAATAAAAAATAAGTAAATAAAATACTGATTATGGAAAAGTGGTCTCATGTACATGTCGGGAAAATAATACACCTCAATTTATATCAAAATTTTATTTCATCCTTTTAAAACTCATATTTTCTATTTGTATTATGATACGTTCTTAGGATAAGCTATTGGTCTTTGTATATGCTTTATAAATTGTAGGAGGTGCCTACAATTATTTTTTATTTTAGATTGCAAAAATTTGATAGCTACTCTTTCAGATTAAGAACCTACTTGCAGGCCAGGTGCAGTGCCTCACACCTGTAATCCCAGCTCTTTGGGAGGACATGGCAGGTGAATTGCTTGAGTTTAGGAGTTTGAGATCAGTCTGGGCAACAAGAACATGGCAAAATCACATCTCTACAAAACATGCAAAACTTAGCCAGGGTGATAGTGCACACCTGTAGTCGCTGCTACTTGGGAGGCTAAACTGGGAGGATGGCTTGAGCCCTGGAGGCAGAGGTTGTAGTGAGCCAAGATTGTGCAACTGTACTCCAGCCCAGGTGGCAGAGTGGGACTCTGTCTCAAAACAAAATAAAAGAAGAATCTACTTGTAAAACTTCAACAGATATAGGAATATCTTATGAGAGTATTGCTGTCGTTGTAATATGATCGATATTCTGGAGATACTCATTTATCTTGTCATGTCCTATTCTAGGAATGTTGGAATGTGTCTGGAGAATCTGAACTTCACAGATAAAATTATTTATTTAATTAATTAATTTATTTTGAGACAGACTCTCGCTCTGTCACCCAGGCTGGAATGCAGTGGCATGATCTCAGCTCACTGCAACCACCACCTCCCGGATTCAAGTGATTCTCCTGACTCAGCTTCCTGAGTAGCTGGGATTACAGGCGCACGCTACCATGCCTGGCTAATTTTTGTATTTTTAGTAGAGACGGGGTTTCACCATGTTAGTTAGGCTGGTCTCGAACTCCTGACCTTGTGATCCGCCCGCCTTGGCCTCCCAAAGTGTTGGGATTACAGGCATGAGCCACCATGTCCAGCCCACAGAGTCTCTTTTAAGGGGAAACCTGGTGTACCATGTGATTACTGCCAATTATCTGGTTGGATAATTAAAAGGTTGATCACCTGTGGGGGAAAAAAAAAAAAAAGCAAAAACTCTGAGGTGGGATCCCGTGGCTCACCCCTGTAATCCCAGCACTTTGCGGGGGCCGAGGCAGGCAAATCACTTGAGGCCAGGAGTTCGAGACCAGCCTGGCCAACATGGCAAAACCCCGTCTCTACTAAAAATACAAAAATTAGCCAGGTATGGTGGCATGTGCCTGTAGTCACAGCTACTCAAGAGATTGAAGCACAAGAATTGCTTGAACCCAGGAGGTAGAGGTTCCAATGAGCCAAGATGGTGCCACTGCACTCCAGCCTGGGTAACAGAACGAGACTCTATCTCAAAAGAAAAACAAAAACTTGAATATACAAGCCCTCAAGAAGTTTGCATCATATAAAGTTCTTAAAAAGCAACAAAGCCTGGGCAACATAGTAAACCCTATCTTTTTTTTTTTTTTTTTTGAGACAGGATCTCATTCTTTCACCCAGGCTAAAGTGCAGTGGCATCATCACAGCTCACTGCAGCCTTGACCTCCCTAAGCTCAGGTGATCCTCCTACCTCAGCCTTCCTAGTAACTGGGACTGTAAGCACACACTGCCACACCCAGTTAATTTTTTGTATTTCTTGAAGACACAGGGTTTTGCCATATTGCCCAGGCTGATTGTGAACTCCAAGTAAGTCACGGTGCGCAGCCTTTCTCTCTCTCTCTTTTTTTTTTTTTTTTTGAGACAGTCTTGCTCCGTCGCCCAGACTGGAGTGCAGTGGCACGATCTCAATTCACTGCCATCTCCACGTCCCGGGCTCAAGCAATTCTCCTGCCTCAGCCTCCCAAGTAGCTGGGACTACAGGTGTGTGCCACCACACCTGGTGAATTTTTGTATTATTAGTAGAGATGAGGTTTTACCACGTTGCTCAGGCTGGTCTCAAACTCCTGAGTTCAAGCGATCCACTCACCTTGGCCTCCCAAAGTGCTGGGATTACAGGCGTGAGCCACGGTGCCTGGCCCTCATTTCTTTAAGGAAAAAAATAAAGACAACTAGAGGGTGTAACCCACCCAAACAAAGGAGTATACCCAGAAAGAGGAAGATGGGACCTGGGAAACAGGAGAATCTGAAACCAGAGAGAACATTAGCTCTGTGGTGGCTTAGGGAACCAGTAGTCCACACTGGAGCAGGAGGCCAAAAGTTACTAAGAAGGATGTGTGTGGTATTGATAGTTACTGTGTGTGTTTGTCATTATTGAGAGGAGGTATACCAATCTGCAAGAAAGTTAGAAGAAAAGCTGAGTAACTGATGGTGCATAGAGAGCTAAGCAATCAGAAACCCAAGGCAGTCGTTAGGGGAAAACAAGACATTGTAGAAGAAAAGATATGAAATCATGGTGTCATAGATGTGAATAATATCTGCAGTCATATGACTGAGGTAACGAAAAATTACAACAGTATTGGAAAAAAAGAGAAGGGCACTTCCACAGTAGGAAGTCAGTAGAAAATATGCGAAATAGAGATCAAGAAATAACTTTTGAAATAGTCTGAAATACAGAGGTAAATTTTAGAAGCAGCTGTAAAAAAAAA
>NW_012102965.1:1387316-1395908 GCF_000951045.1 Mandrillus leucophaeus | reverse complement strand
AGCCACCATGTCCAGCCCACAGAGTCTCTTTTAAGGGGAAACCTGGTGTACCATGTGATTACTGCCAATTATCTGGTTGGATAATTAAAAGGTTGATCACCTGTGGGGGAAAAAAAAAAAAAAGCAAAAACTCTGAGGTGGGATCCCGTGGCTCACCCCTGTAATCCCAGCACTTTGCGGGGGCCGAGGCAGGCAAATCACTTGAGGCCAGGAGTTCGAGACCAGCCTGGCCAACATGGCAAAACCCCGTCTCTACTAAAAATACAAAAATTAGCCAGGTATGGTGGCATGTGCCTGTAGTCACAGCTACTCAAGAGATTGAAGCACAAGAATTGCTTGAACCCAGGAGGTAGAGGTTCCAATGAGCCAAGATGGTGCCACTGCACTCCAGCCTGGGTAACAGAACGAGACTCTATCTCAAAAGAAAAACAAAAACTTGAATATACAAGCCCTCAAGAAGTTTGCATCATATAAAGTTCTTAAAAAGCAACAAAGCCTGGGCAACATAGTAAACCCTATCTTTTTTTTTTTTTTTTTTGAGACAGGATCTCATTCTTTCACCCAGGCTAAAGTGCAGTGGCATCATCACAGCTCACTGCAGCCTTGACCTCCCTAAGCTCAGGTGATCCTCCTACCTCAGCCTTCCTAGTAACTGGGACTGTAAGCACACACTGCCACACCCAGTTAATTTTTTGTATTTCTTGAAGACACAGGGTTTTGCCATATTGCCCAGGCTGATTGTGAACTCCAAGTAAGTCACGGTGCGCAGCCTTTCTCTCTCTCTCTTTTTTTTTTTTTTTTTGAGACAGTCTTGCTCCGTCGCCCAGACTGGAGTGCAGTGGCACGATCTCAATTCACTGCCATCTCCACGTCCCGGGCTCAAGCAATTCTCCTGCCTCAGCCTCCCAAGTAGCTGGGACTACAGGTGTGTGCCACCACACCTGGTGAATTTTTGTATTATTAGTAGAGATGAGGTTTTACCACGTTGCTCAGGCTGGTCTCAAACTCCTGAGTTCAAGCGATCCACTCACCTTGGCCTCCCAAAGTGCTGGGATTACAGGCGTGAGCCACGGTGCCTGGCCCTCATTTCTTTAAGGAAAAAAATAAAGACAACTAGAGGGTGTAACCCACCCAAACAAAGGAGTATACCCAGAAAGAGGAAGATGGGACCTGGGAAACAGGAGAATCTGAAACCAGAGAGAACATTAGCTCTGTGGTGGCTTAGGGAACCAGTAGTCCACACTGGAGCAGGAGGCCAAAAGTTACTAAGAAGGATGTGTGTGGTATTGATAGTTACTGTGTGTGTTTGTCATTATTGAGAGGAGGTATACCAATCTGCAAGAAAGTTAGAAGAAAAGCTGAGTAACTGATGGTGCATAGAGAGCTAAGCAATCAGAAACCCAAGGCAGTCGTTAGGGGAAAACAAGACATTGTAGAAGAAAAGATATGAAATCATGGTGTCATAGATGTGAATAATATCTGCAGTCATATGACTGAGGTAACGAAAAATTACAACAGTATTGGAAAAAAAGAGAAGGGCACTTCCACAGTAGGAAGTCAGTAGAAAATATGCGAAATAGAGATCAAGAAATAACTTTTGAAATAGTCTGAAATACAGAGGTAAATTTTAGAAGCAGCTGTAAAAAAAAAGAAAAGGTTGAAAGTGGATGCCTCTGGCTAACAGGAGGGCTACGGGGCAGAGACTATGTTTTTCATTAAAAGTCTTTTTAAGCAGTATATGTATTACCTTGATGAACATTAAATTTTCTTAGTCTGAAAAATTACAGTTTTCACAGCCAGATTCTAATGGCTCTTAATATACTAGTCTTAGCTACATAATTCTCCTGTATCAACTTGTTTAACAGTCTTAAAATGCCCTTTTTAAATATTTGTTTTTCAGTTGCCTTGTTGAAGGGGATGCTAAAGAAGAAATACTGCAGCCACCGGAACCTCATCCAGTGCCACCCATCTTGACACCTTCGCCCCCTTCAGCTTTTCCAACAGTCACTACTGTGTGGCAGGACAATGATAGATACCACCCAAAGCCAGTGTTACATATGGTTTCATCAGAACAACATTCAGCAGACCTCAACAGAAACTATAGTAAACCAACAGAACTTCCAGGGAAAAATGAATCAACAATTGAACAGATAGATAAAAAATTGGAACGAAATTTAAGTTTCGAAATTAAGAAGGTCCCTCTCCAAGAGGGACCAAAAAGTTTTGATGGGAACACACTTTTAAATAGGGGACATGCAATTAAAATTAAATCTGCTTCACCTTGTACAACTGATAAAATCTCTAAGCCACAGGAATTAAGTTCAGATCTAAATGTCAGTGATACTTCTCAGAATTCTTGTGTGGACTGCAGTGTAACACAATCAAACAAAGTTTCAGTTACTCCACCAGAAGAATCCCAGAATTCAGACACACCTCCAAGGCCAGACCGCTTGCCTCTTGATGAGAAAGGACATGTAACGTGGTCATTTCATGGACCTGAAAATGCCATACCCATACCTGATTTATCTGAAGGCAATTCCTCAGATATCCACTGTCAAACTATGAAAACTGTGAGTTTAACACCAAGTCCTTCAACACAAGTTGAAACCCCTGATGTTGTGGATCATGATAACACTTCACCACTCTTCAGAACACCCCTCAGTTTTACTAATCCACTTCACTCTGATGACTCGGACTCAGATGAAAGAAACTCTGATGGTGCTGTGACCCAGAATAAAACCAATATTTCAACAGCAAGTGCCACAGTTTCTGCTGCCACTAGTACTGAAAGCATTTCTACTAGGAAAGTATTGCCAATGTCCATTGCTAGACATAATATAGCAGGAACAATACATTCAGGTGCTGAAAAAGGTAATAATATAGTGTCAAATACTTAAATCTCTACTATGTGCCAGTCACTGTTTTAAGCACTTTAGCTTTATTGATTTATTATGTTTTGTTCCATACTATACCATAGAACCTATAGCAAAATCTGTCTTAGATACTAATTTTTTAATATAAGCTTTTAATTTATTGTTAACAATTTGATCACATTATATTACTGGGTGTTTCTAAAATATTTTAGTAGTTATAACTGGGTAATTTATTTTCTTTTTCTTCTCTATTATAGATCTTACTGTTTTTGTATTGGTCAAAAATTTATCTGACTGAATAATTAGAAATAATTTAGGGAAGAATCACTTAAAATAACAGTGGCAAAAATACTGTAGAATGTCTTGGTTGGCCATATAATGTCACCCATGTTTCTCCTAAATATCTAGTCATCTTTTTACTGTTCCTTTAACTACAGATTACCTTTTTTTGTTTGTTTGTTTTTACTATCTTCACAAATGCTTCCAAATAGGGCTGTTTCCAACCCTGAGTTTAACCCAGGAACAATACTGCAAACTGCTCAGTAGAATATGGGCAGTTTAATTCATTCAGTAGTGAGTGGGCTATGTGCATACCTAGTCATCAAAGCTATTATTTAAAGAATCACTATTTTTTTAGCACTCTTAGCATTTCAAGATAATGCATGCACTCAATTCCCAAAGTGTATTATTGCTTCTTGAAACTCCTCTTTGATCTGCTAAAAGTAATGATGGCTACCATCTTAAACAGACCCTAAAGTTGAGAGTAAACATATAAATTTTAAAGCTATTTATTGATATATTGATTATCAGTGGTCACTTATGTATCAGTGAACTTTGGTAGTGACACATACAGACTGCTATTTATAATGTGCAGGCAAAATAAGTACTGTGACCTTGAAATATATATATGTATATACATATATATATTTTTTTTTGAGACAGTCTTGCACTGTTGCTCAGGCTGGAGTGCAGTGGTGCGATCTCAGCTCACTGCAACCTCCGCTTCCCGGGTTCAAGCAATTCTCCTGCCTCAGCCTCCCAAGCAGCTGAGATTACACGTGCCTGCCACCATGCCCAGCAAATTTTTGTATTTTTTTGTAGAGTCAGGATTTCAAAATATTGGTCAGGATGGTCTCGATATCTTGACCTCATGATCCGCCCACATTGGCCTCCCAAAGTGCTGGAATTACAGGCGTGAGTTACTGGCACCCTGCCTTGTTGTTTTTATTTTTTTTGAGACAGAGTCTCACTGTCACCCAGGCTGGAGTGCAGTGCCATGATCTTGGCTCACTGCATAAAACCTCCGCCTCCTGGGCTCAAGCAATCTACCACCTCAGCCTCCTCAGTAACTGGGATTACAGGTGTGCACCACCACACATGGCTAATTTTTGTGTTTTTAGTAGAAACGGGGTTTCGTTATGTTTGCCAGGCTGATCTCAAACTCCTGGCCTCAAGTGATCTGCCCACCTAGGCCTCCCAAAGTGCTGGGATTACAGACGTGAGCTACCACCCCTGGCCTTGAAAGATTATTTTCTATTTCTGACCCATTATATGCCACCCATACTGTAGTGCTTTTGTTTTCTCTAACTCACATATACTGTATTTTTTAACTTGAGAGAGTGTATTTAGTAGAATAGATGACAGTCTTTTTGAGACAGAGTTTTGCTCTTATTGCCCAGGCTGAAGTGCAATGGCACGATCTTGGCTCACTGCAACCTCTGTCTCCCGAGTTCAAGCGATTCTCCTGCCCCAGCCTCCCGAGTAGCTGGGATTACAGGCATGCGCCACCACTCCCGTCTAATTTTTTGTATTTTTAGTAGAGACGGGGTTTCACCATGTTAGCCAGGATGGTCTCGATCTCCTGACCTCATAAAATCCACCCGCCTTAGCCTCCCAAATTGCTGGGATTACAGGCATGAGCCACTGTGCCCAGCCAGGTAACAGTCTTAAACTAGTTGCTTAAATTACAGAATTCTCTTTTCTTGATTCGTCTTTGTTTTATTTGAAGGATCTTTAGAAGATCATAATTAGCATAATAGATATTACTTTACCAGTTTACCATAATTTTAAATTGCTAATGTCTTTTGTTCCTCAACTTCAGAATTTGAAATATAACTGCTCAGCTATAACTATGTAAGAAAATATGTAGATAAGAAATTTTCATTTTGGGCTTTTTTAGTATATCAAGCATGTGGTATATTGTACTTAGGAAGTTTTATTTTTTTTGTTGTTGTGTTTAAAAAAAAAAAAAATTACTGGAAATAGAATTTGGTGAGGGCCAGAAAGATACATGATATGATACGCTCATTAAAAGTTACTACTACATGACAAGTCTATTGGTGGCTCATGCCTGTAAATCCCAGCACTTTGGGAGGCTGAGGCGGGAAATTCATTTGAGCCCAGGAGTTCATAACCAGTCTGGGTGACATAGTGACACCCAATCTCTACAAAAGATAAAAAACTAGCTGGGCATGGTGGTGCACACTTGTGGTCCCAGCTATTCTGGAGGCTGAGGTAGGAATATCACTTGAGCCTAGGAGCTCAAGGCTGCAGTGAGCCATAATTGTATCACTGTACTCTGCCTGGGCAACAGAGGGAGACCTTGTCTCAAAAAAAAAAAAAAAAGAGTAAGATATAGCTAAAAGCAGCCTACTATGTGCCAGCTCATTTCTGTTTGTTTGGTTTTGTATTTCAAAGCAAAAATCACTATAAATATGATTTCTGGTTTCTTTTTACTCAACCTTAACTGTTATTGGTTGATATTAACTGAAGATTTTCCTGTGTGTAAATGTTCTTTGTTGCAGCGTAACTACAAGTAGTCTTACTTTTAATGTGTTGCCAAATTTTTACCATATAGATTATTTACTTTATAGATTGTTTATTTACCTTATAGATTATTATTTCCTTTGTAGATCATTATCTTATAGAACCATTGGCACCAGAATTAGAGTTTTGAGGGGGTTTTTTGGTCCTAGAACTTGTTAGTGAATTACAGTCATACATTTCTTAATGGCAGGGATATGTTCTAAGAAAAATATGTCATTAGGCAATTTTGCCATTGTGTGAATGTCATAGAATGTATTTACACAAACCTAGATGGTATGGTATACTACACATCTGGGCCATACAGTGTAGCCTCTTGCTCCTAGGCTATAAACGTGTATAACATATTACTGTACTGAACAATTGTAACACAATGGTAAGTAGTTGTGTATCTAAACATAGAAAAGGTACAGTAAAAATGTGGTATCATAATCTTACAGGACCACTGTTGTTTACGCCATCTTGTTGATGAAAACGTCATTATGTAGTGCATGACTGTAATGGAATAATTTTGTATTGATACCTAAAAAGCTTTTGCATAAGTTACTGCCTGACAAAAATTCCTGGCTATCAATTCCAATTTCAGTCTTGACTTGGGCCTCCTGAAAGATTTCTCAGATTCAATTACAGAAGGCCCCATACAGTGTATGATTGGCAAAAGCCTATGTAAAATATGCAATATCTGGTTAGATAACCTCTAAAACAAAAGTTTTTAACAGGAAAAGCAATCCAGAGTTCCAGGAAGAAACATGCATTTACAAAGCAAGGGCCACACTTAGAAAATAAAAGTGTTTAAGGGTGAGAACTATCATGAGAGAAAAACAGAGTTTCTGAAAGATAACTGATAGAAAAAGGGCTGAACTGCCCTTTTTGTTTTGTTCATTTAATTTATGAAATGGTACCAGAATGCCAAGATTATGTGTCCCTTCCTTCCGACAGCCATCTCTTCACTGTGCGCTGTTAGTAACAAGAGGGCGAGGAGACATATGGTGATGACTCAAACTACCACTACTGGATAAGGTAGATAGTTCTTTAGTGGCAAGAGAGAGTTCTGGTACTCTTTGTAGATGTATCAAGTATTGGACTGGAACTCTTCTTTCAGCAGGACCCAGAGGCTGTATTTTCTTGTGTCTCCAGCTAAATAAATGTAGGAGGGGCAAAAGCAATCATACTCACCTCATGTGTGTTGAAAATTGAAAAGACCTATGCATAGCCTATCAGGTGTGGTAAAAAGTAGAGTATCATGGCAAAACTGTGTGTTCATTTAAGAACAATGGGCAAGGCTCAAGATAAAATAATAATAGGACCATCACGTTTCTTTTTCTTTATCCCACCCTCCCCAACCTGAGAGTTCACACACAGAAGTGTATCCTCATATTTTCTTTCTGTGCTTCCAGTGAAAACTCAAAGATCAAATGCACTCATTTACCTTAAGCCATAGTAAAGCTAACCAATGAGGCTTACTTAATGCACTATTTTTCCCAAGAGCTAATTTTGTTTCTACTAGTGAAAAACCTGTATATAGCTTCAGTCAGCATTCTCAATGTGCCACTGTACACGAAATCTTCAGCAATAAATAAATGAAGATTTTTTAAAACTTTAATAGCCATATCTTTACCTGTTTTGGAAAAATAACTAGTATTTCCAATGTTATTTCAGCTATTGCTGTTTAAAACATGACTGAGGTACACAGTTAAATTTAAAATGAGTCCAACTTTAAAAGTGAATAGGACACATGTTACATAATATGGCAAAAATCATGAAAGGTGTTAAGCAATTGAATCCTGTTTGGTAAACACTGGCTTAGGCGTTTCATAGCACAAATGACCAAAGCTTTCCTTTTTGTACACAAAGCATCATCAGTAAGATCAGTAGAGAAGTCACTTGCCAGCTGACTGAAGATTCCCTTCAGGCTTGGAGAACTGAATGATGTCTGTAGAGTGGCAGGAAAGTCATGGGAGAGAGTCATTTTCTGTATGCAGTATCTTTGCTCAATAAGCATCATAATTCTTCCTGATAATGAGTTGAGTGGAAATGGTTTCTTGCATTTTTTTGTTTTGCATTTTTAAAAACTGATGTAGATACTTGTGACAGGAAATTTTAGAATGTCAAGAAAGCTCTCTGATTTTGTTTAGCTGACATGTTAATTTTTAATAATTTGCCTAAATTTTTATGTGTTTAATTTAGATGTTGATGTTAGTGAAGATTCACCTCCTCCCCTACCTGAAAGAACTCCTGAATCTTTTGTGTTAGCAAGTGAACATAGTGAGTGTCTCTTTTGCTTTTACATTTACTTTATATTCTAATAATAAACTCTGAAAAACATGCCTGATTTTAATCTATGAGCTATTGTGCTGCATAATTAAATTCAAAAATAAGTAAATTGATATTGACATGCTTTTAATTCTTTGAGAAATGCTTTTAAATGATTTACTTGTTAAGATTGATAGAAATTACTGCATTTATGTTAGATATCAGAATTCACTTAACTGAAATTATAGGCCGGGTGCGGTGGCTCAAGCCTGTAATCCTAGCACTTTGGAAGGCCTAGGTGGGTGGATCACCTGAGGTCAGAAGTTCGAGACCAGCCTGGCCAACATGGTGAAACCCGTCTCTACTAAAACTATAAAAATTAGCTGGACATGGTGGCCGACGCCTGTAATCTCAGCTACTTGAGAGGCTGAGGCAGGAGAGAATGACTTGAACCCAGTAGACAGAGATTGCAGTGAGCCAAGATTGCGCCATTGCATTCCAGCCTAGGCGAAGAGCAAGACTCCATCTCAAAAATTAAATAAATAAATAAATACGGCCGGGCGCGGTGGCTCAAGCCTGTAATCCCAGCACTTTGGGAGGCCGAGACGGGCGGATCACGAGGTCAGGAGATCGAGACCATCCT
>NW_012102965.1:1381092-1387001 GCF_000951045.1 Mandrillus leucophaeus | reverse complement strand
TGGCTCATGCCTGTAATCCTGCCACTTTGGGAGACCAAGGTGGGCAGATCATGAGGTCAGGAAATCGAGACCATCCTGGCTAACACAGTGAAACTCTGTCTCTACTAAAAATACATAAAATTAGCTATGCATGGTGGCACGCGCCTGTAGTTCCAGCTACTCGGGAGGCTGAGGCAGGAGAATCGCTTGAACCCGGGAGGCGGAGGTTGCAGTGAGCCAAGATCATGGCATTGCACCCAGCCTGGGCGACAGCAAGACTCCGTCTCAAAAAAAAAAGTAGCACTTATTTATGAAGACATTAATTGCTTTCCTTAGGTTTAGGTCAGTAAACATTTCTGTTGGGTGGGCGTCACTGGATTGGTGTTAACTGAAATACACTTAAGACCCCTGGAGTAGACTGGGCACATTGGCTCACACCTGTAATCGCAGCACTTTGGGAGTTCAAGGCGTGAGGATTGCTTGAGCCTAAGAGTTTGAGACCAGCCTGGGCAACATAGGGATACCTCCTCTCTACTAAAAATGAAAAAACTATCCAGTTGTGGTGGGCGCCTGTAATCCCAGCTGCTTGGGAGGCTGAGGCAGGAGAATTGCTTGAACCCAGGAGGCAGAGGTTGCAGTGAGCTGAGACCATGCCATTGCATTCCAGCCTGGGCAACAGGAGCAAAAGACTCCGTCTCAAAAAATAAAATAAAATAAAATAAATAAAAGATTAGCCAGGCGTAGGGACATGTGCCTGTAGTCCTTGCTACTCAGGAGACTGAAGAAGAAGGATTGCTTGATCCCTGGAATTGGAGGCTGCAGTAAGCCATGATCGTGCCACTGTACTCTAGTTGGGTAACAGAGTGAGACCCCGTCTGGGGAAGGAAAAAAAAAAGACCACTGGAGTATCAGAACTGGGAGAAAGTGATCATACTTTAAAACATTGATAATGTACTTCTCCCTATTAATCCTCTAAAAAAGAGTGCAGAAACAGCTTGATTATATTTAACAGTGTCTCATGCTCAGTGGAGGTGCTCACTAGTCTAAGTACGTTTTACCAATATATTAATTTTGACTGATTTTTGTTTTGTTTCATTTCGTTTTATTTTATTTATTTATTTATTTTTATTTTTTAGACGGAGTCTCTGTCACCCAGGCTGGAGTGCAGTGGCGCAGTCTCGGCTCACTGCAAGCTCCGCCTCCCAGGTTTGCGCCATTCTCCTGCCTCAGCCTCCTGAGTAGCTGGGACTACAGGCGCCCGCCACCACGCCCAGCTAATTTTTTTGTATTTTTTTTAGTAGAGACAAGGTTTCACTGTGTTAGCCAGGATGGCCTCAATCTCCTGACCTCGTGATCCGCCTGTTTCGGCCTCCCAAAGTGCTGGGATTACAAGCGTGAGCCACCACGCCCGGCCTCGTTTTGTTTTATTTTGAGATGGAGTTCCACTCTGTCACTGAGGCTGGAGTGCAGTGGCACGATCTGGGTTCAGGCTGTTCTCCTGCCTCAGACTCCTGAGTAGCTGCGATTAGAGGCATGTACCATCACTCCCAACTAATGTTTTTTTGTATTTTTTAGTAGAGATAGGGTCTCACCATGTTGGCCAGGCTGGTCTCGAACTCCTGACCTCAAGTGATCTGCCTGCCTCAGCCTCCCAAAGTGAATTTTGACTGATTTTAAGATAAATGTTGAAGAACTGGGCAGTGGCTTATGCCTGTGATCCCAGCACTCTGGGAAGCCAAGGCAGGTGGATCTCTGTTCCATGTTGCCCTAGGAGTTTGAGACCAGCCTGGGCAACATGGCAAAACCCTGTCTGTGTAAAATCAAAAATTAGCCAGGCAAGGTGGTATGCACCTATAGTCCCAGCTACTCAAGAGGCTGAGATGGGAAGATTGCCTGAGCCTGGGAGGTTGAGGCTGCACTGAGCCAAGATCGCACCTGGTCAACAGAGTGAGACCCTGTCTCAACAACAACAACTAAAAAGAATGTTGAAAACAATGAATTAGTATACTTCACGTGTTTAAGTCTGTCACATTATCTCTAGATTAAGCAGTATACTTCACTTGTCTGTCACATTATCTACAGACCATAATAAACTCTGATGACTGAATTCATTTACTTAGATTTTGAAGGAAGGAAACATAAAAGAATGTTCTCAAATTAATAGAAACTACAATTTTTTTTTTTTTTTTTTTAGAAACTTCAGAAATATGCTTACCCAGAAACTACAGAATTTTTGTGGAAGTGATAGTTTCTAAAATCTTTAGGATCTGTTTTTTATTTTACTTTAATGCAAAGAAATATCAAAAATTCAAGGTGTTAATAATGATAAGATTTCATTTTTCTCAGATACACCTATAAGATCGGAATGGAGTGAACTTCAAAGTCAGGAACGATCTGAACAAAAAAAGTCTGAAGTGAGTCCTTTTGGAATTGGAACGGTTATAGCTTAACATTTTTACTCTTTTGTTAACTAATCTCGCACTTGTTGAAATAGCTGTCATCTTAAGATCGTTAAATATAGCTTGTAATTTTTAATCAGCATTTCTTATGCTAAGATTTCAGATGAAAAGCACATATAAAAGGTAGGATCTGAAATTTTTTAAAAGGGTAACCTGATCTACATACAACTATCACTTTAAAGTATTATTTTCTCAAGCTATTTTTGAAATATGTAAATTATGTCATGTTTCAAATAATTTTGAAGGTATGAATGAAATAGGAGTTACTATTTTCAGGGTCCTAATTCTTTCTTACATTTCTAGATGCTTCCCATTATAACACTAGGCACATGGTCACTTCTTTTGTTTTTTTCTGGCTACCTGGCATTTCTTTGACATTCGAGAAATGTTTTGGCAATTAAAGTGTCTTGAGGGCGTGCCATGATGGCTCACGCCTGTAATCACAGCACCTTGGGAGGCCAAGCAGAAGGATCACTTGAGCCCAGGAGTTCAAGACCATCCTGGGCAACATGGGGAGACCTTATCTCTACAAAAATTTTAAAAATTAGCCAGATGTGGTGGCGCATGTCTGTGGTCCCAGCATTTTGGGAGGCTGAGATGGGAGGATTGCTTGGGCCCCAGAGGTCAAGGCTGCAGTGAGCCATGATCGCACCACTGCACTGCAGCCTGAGTGACAGATTGAAACCCTGTCTCAACAACAACAAATTTGTCCATAGGAGACAGCATTTTTTATTAACATTAATACTTTTTTATATTTTCTCCCATATTTAATATCTCTGGAATTGAGCTACATCTTATATTTGATTCTAAAACATGATGTATTTTAATTGACACATAAAATACAATAATGATATAATCAGTAATAGTGGCTGGCAAAACATAGCTGTATGTTCCTTCATGCAGTAGCCCCTGCTTTTCAGCGCTCATCCAGAAACATTTACTCCAAGTAGAAACAGTGTAACATTTAAAAATTTTAAGCCTAATTAAAAGCACAATTGTTTGCTTTTCCTCTGATGCTGAAAATGATAGGCCTTGATTTCTTGGGATATATATCCATAACAGACCCAGCTTTCTATTATTTGTATATAAAATGAATGTATTGTAATAGATATTAAATGTCTTCCTCCTAGGGCTTGATAACCTCTGAAAATGAGAAATGTGGTAAGTCGTTAGATTTTTTTTTTCCTTTTTACTATAGATTTTATAGATTAATTTCTACAAAATATCGTGCTTCATAGTTCATGCTATTTAGTTATTTCTGTATGTGAAAATGTCTAGGACAGCTCTTCTAGAAGCTTAATATTGTACTATAATTCTTCCAAATTAATTATTACCACCAGATAGTAGTATTGATCTGGAAAATCATGGGAGCATTTACTATCAATAGTTACAGGCTCATGGGAAAGAGATTTTTAAAAATATTTTTCTGTTTTTTATTTTCTGTTTTTAAAAACACCTGGAAGTTAGATCCCAACTTACATAAATGCCCCAAATTTACCTACATGATGGAACTGGCTTTGTAGAAACCTATTGTTTTAGAAATCTTCCTTTTAGTACTTTTTCGTTTATTTGCGAAGACCAATAAAATTATATAGCTCAAGCCAGTGTTGGAATGCCCAGTTTGAATTTTTTTCTACTATATTCCTATTACTGTCATATCGTACTAAAATAGATCAAGTTATTATTAAAGTCAGTGACCATGTAAGTAACTCATCAAACATCCTAGCCTGTATAATGTCTTCAGTTCACCTCTTGCCTTTGCCCCTACCCTCCATTTCGCTTCAGCTCTTCTCTCAAGATTATATTCTGGATCTCGGCCTAATGGGTCTGTTCCATCTTATAAATGATATTACTTTCTATACCTTTTTATAAAGAAAATAGCAGGGCTGGACACAGTGGCTCACACCTGTAATCCTGGCACTTTGGGGAGGCCAGGGCAAGTGGATCACTTGAGATTAGGAGTTCAAGACCAGCCCGGCCAACATGAGTGAAACCCTATTTCTACTAAAAATACAAAAATTAGCCGGGCATGGTGGTGTGCGCCTGTAATCCCATCTGCTCCGGAGGCTGAGGCAGGAGAATCGCTTGAACCTGGGAGGTGGAGGCTACAGTGAGCCAAGATTGTACCCCTGCACTCCAGCCTGAGTGGCAGAGTGAAACTCCACCTCAAAAAGAAAATAGCGGAAGCTATAGAGCCAGGCCAGCCTGGACTGGAATCCATCTAACTCTTACATGACCTTTACTTCACAGAGAAAATGGAGGCTGTTTAGTCTAGGATCATCATTTCCTCCTAGAACATGGCTCTGAATATCTCACCACCACTAGTCTCATATAAATGCCTCTCCTCTTTGTCTCTATTGCACATTATGCATAATTTTATTTAAAAGCTTATCACACTGCTATAATAATTAATATATCTCTCTGTGTCTCCTACTAGACCAGGGTTTGGCATTGCACGGCCTATAGCCCTAATGTTTGTTATGCCCTTGAGCTAAACAAATGGCTTTTATGTTTTTAAAGAGTTGTTTAAAAAGAAAAACAATGAAACTAACAAAACCAAAGAAGAGTATGTGGCAGTGATCTTACGTGATTTGCAAGACCTAAACTACTTATTTTCTATTTTATTGTTCTCTAGCTTTATTTTCTTTAAGAAGTTTGTGGGGCCTGGTGTGGTGACTCATGCCTGTAATCCCAACACTTTGGGAGGCCGAGGCAGGCAGTCACAAGATCAGGAGTTCAAGACCAGCCTAGCCAACATGACAAAACCGCAACTCTACTAAAAATACAAAAATGTGGCGAGCACCTGTAATCCTAGCTGCTTGGGAGGCTGAGGCAGGAAAATCACTTGAACCGGGAGGTGGAGGTTGCACTGAGCCGAGATTGTGCCATTGCACTCTAGCCTGGGTGACAAGAGCAAGACTCCATCTCAAAAAAAAAAAAAGAAAAAAGTCTGTGGGCTCCTTTCCAGACTGTAAGCATCTTGAGGATGGGGATTGTCTGTTATTTTACTTGTATTCCAAGTTTCCAGAAATGTTCCTCATGGAGGTATGGGGTATGTTCAAGACTGTGAAAGAATGAATGAATTATAGTAGTTAATTTCTTTTGTTACTAATGTTGAACATTGGTAATTAAAGAGTGAACTACAATCTAAACAACATAAAACTTTAAAAGTAGTTATTAGATCTGGCGTCGTGGCTCACACCTATAATCCCAGCACTTTGGGAGGCCAAGGTGGGCGATGACCTGAGGTCAGGAGTTTGAAACCAGCCTTGAGCAACATGGTTAAACCCCATCTCTACTTAAAATAAAAAAGTAGCTGGGCATCATGGCTGCCGCCTGTAATCCCAGCTACTAGGGAGATTGAGGCAGGAGAATCCCTTGAACCCAGGAGGCGGAGGTTGCAGTGAGCTGAGATTGCGCCATTGCACTCCAACCTGGGCAACAAGAGGGAAACTCTGTCTAAAAAAAAAG
>NW_012102965.1:1360103-1380962 GCF_000951045.1 Mandrillus leucophaeus | reverse complement strand
TTTTTTTGAGATGGAGTCTCGCTCTGTCGCCTCGGCTGGAATGCAATGGCACGATCTTGGGTCACTGCAAGCTCTGCCTCCCGGGTTCACGCTATTCTCCTGCCTCAGCCTCCCGAATAGCTGGGACTACAGTCGCTCGCCACCATGCCCGGCTAACTTTTTTGTTTTTTTTTTAGTAGGGATGGGGTTTCACCGTGTTAGTCAGGATGGTCTCAATCTCCTGACCTCGTGATCCACCCGCCTCAACCTCCCAAAGTGCTGAGATTACAGGTGTGAGCCACCGCTCCTGGACTGACCTTGTTGATTTCTATACAAAGGCATTTCAGTTGCAATTATTCCCTTAGAACATAGGCATATAGTATAGCTACCTTAAGGGAATGTAATATGTCAAGACCTAGATTTAGGAAATAAAAATAATGAGAATCCTCACGTTGCAGAAGTACTCACTGCAGATTTCTGTGTGACCACAATAATACCTGACATGATTTTCTGTGCTCACTACGTTTGTATTTATATTGATCTTGACCTATAAAATTATGGTGCCCAGGAGAGAAAATTTTCTCTTTTCATGCTCGCCAACATTTAAAAAATTAAAGAGTTGTATATATATGGTGCTACAAAGCATGGTGATTAACAAAGGTTTTGTGTTGCTATTTAGATCATCCAGCGGGAGGTATTCACTACGAGATGTGTACAGAATGTCCACCTACTTTCAGTGACAAGAGAGAACAAACATCAGAAAGTCCAACAGAAGCCACAGATATTGGTAATTTCTTTAATAAATAATTTTTAGTAAGTAGTTAACACTGGCAAGAATGAGAAAAGCTCATTTGCCATTGTGAAGTGACACTTGCCAAGAATAAAGTATATGATTTTCCAAAGTTGCTTGGACTAGTCATGAAATAAATGAAGCACTTAATTCTATTTCACATTGAGATTAAAAACTAAAATAGAAAACTGTAGTATATTAAAAAAATCTTTTGTGTTGGACAGACTAAATTATCTTGGATGTTTTTCTTACATTGTGATAAAATTGGTTTATTTTCAGCATAAGATTTTTAAAAGAAGCAATCATTTTCAGTTACCCCAGATAAATTTACAGTCGTTCTGCATTTACAGAGTTTTGTTTGGCTTAAATTCTAAATTCCCTGTGGAAATTTATTTGTTCCAGAAAATCAGAATGTCTGTGGACATGGTTTTTAGTAGTTTAAAAGTATTTCTGAACACTGACTAGTTATTGTGGTATTTTCACTGTAGGTTTTGGTAATCGATGTGGAAAACCCAAAGGACCAAGAGATCCACCTTCAGAATGGACATGATTCAGGGAGCTAAAAGACACTTTTAAGTTATACTGGAAAATTCAGGTGCCACTGAAAGCCAGATTTATAGTATTCCATCTTTAATATGTGGGACTAACAGCAGTGTAGATTGTTACCTTAATATTTTTTGCTGGGACCATCTACCTGCCTTATACTATACTTAGGAAAAAGTATTACATATGGTTTATTTTGAAACTTCAAGTATTATTGCCTTAATGTCTCTTAACCCTGTTACACGCTGCTTGTAGACATGTTAATATAGTAATACTTTTATGATATATTGAGTTTAAGGACTACTCTTTTTCTGTTTTATCATGTATGCATTATTTTGTATATGTACAGGGCAAGTAGGTATATAATTTGATAAAGTTGCAATCGAAATATTATTAACAGAAGATGTAAGAAATTTCTGCATGGTCTAAATCTTTGTGTACTTTATTTGTAAATTATTTGCCCTGGAGTTTTAGAAAATAGTTTCTGAATTTTAAACTTGCTGGATTCATGCAGCCAGCTTTGCAGGTTATCAGAGATCAAAGATTGTAATAATAATACATTTTGTAAATTGTAAGCAAAGTTATTTTTATATTATATACGGTCTAATTGTTCATCCTAATTGTTCTTGTTTTCATCTAGTCAGAGATTCAGTAAGTGCCTTGGAACAATATTGAATTCTCTTAGCTTGTGTGTGTTTCTTTAATATTTGAACTCAACTGGGATTAGAAGACTATCAAAATACATGTATGTTTCAGGATATTTGACCTGCCATTAAAAAAACAAACAATTTTACAGTGCCTACTTGTTGCCTTGGCTTTTCATTTCTCATTCCTAGGAAATTGGACTTAACTATCAGCCTTCTTGCTGGCTCAGTCTTGGTAGGAAATGAATGTGAATGGGGTTTAATCTCTTTTTTTTTTCTTTTTTTAGACAGTATCACTCTGTCACCCAGGCTGGAGTACAGTGGTGCCATCTCGGCTCACTGCAACCTCCACTTCCTAGGTCCAAGTGATTCTCCTGCCTCAGCCTCCCAAGTAGCTGGGATTACAGGCACCCGCCACCACGCCCAGCTAATTTTTATATTTTCAGTAGAGATGGTTTCACTGTGTTGGCCAGCTGGTCTCAAACTCCTGAACTCAGGTGATCCGCCCACCTTGGCCTCCCAAAGTGCTGGGATTACAGGCATGAGTCACCATGCCAGGCCTAATCTCTTAATTAGGGAATAGCGAGTACCTTCTGCCAAAAACATGGCTGTGCCAATTCTAAATACTTATTGCCCCTAGGCATTCCTCATCCTTATCATTACTAGCCTACCAAAGTCCTAGTAGAAAGCCCAACAGAGGGGGCCAGATGGGGTGGCTCATGCCTGTTATTCCAGCTCTTTGGGAGGCCAAGGAGGGCAGATCACTTGAGGTCAGGAGTTCAAGACCAGCTTGGCCAACATGGTGAAACCCCTTCTCTACTAAAATTACAAAAAAATTAGCTGGGTGTGGTGGCACATATCTGGAATCCCAGCTACTAAAGAGGCTGAGGCAGGAGAATTGCTTGAACCTAGGAGATGGAGGTTGCAGTGAGCCGAGATTGCACCACGGCACTCTGGTCTGAGCAACAGAGCAAGACTACATCTCAAAAAAAAAAGAAAAAGAAAAAGAAAACCAAACCAAGGGGATGTTGGGAACGAAAACTGGTTTCTTATCCCATGACTGGAGCACAGATTCCATTCCTCAGTACTAAGTCTGAATTTTGACAACTGTAGATTGGAGTTGTTGGATGTCTGTATTTTCCCTCTGCATACGAAAGAATGAAGAAATTATGAAACTAAAGTACATGGAAAACCGTATATGAGTAGAAGGGGGATTATTGTGGAGGAGAAAGTAATACTACAATTTCTTGTTAAATTTGTTTTAAAGCTAACTCATCTTCATATTGATCCCTTAGATTTTTTTTTTTTTGAGACGGAACTTTGCTCTTGTTGCCCACGCTGGAGTACGATGGTGTGATCTTGGCTCACTACAACCTCTGCCTCCTGGGTTCAAGCAATTCTCCTGCCTCAGCCTCCTTAGTAGCCGGGCTTCCAGGTGCCCACCACCAAGCCCAGCTAATTATTTTTGTATTTTTAGTAGAGATGGTGTTTTGCTATGTTGGCCAGGCTGATTTTGAACTCCTGACCTCAGGTGTACCCGCCTCAGCCTCCAAAAGTGCTGGGATTGCAGGTGTGAGCCACCACGCCTGGCCAATCCGTTAGAATTTGAAAATATTCTGTATGCTTTGGTAATAAGGAAGTGGTAATACAGTGGATGCTTGACATTCTCAAGATACAGGCACTCCTGTAATAGATCTTTTCCTAATACAATGTAAACTGAAATAAAAGCATAACTGAAAAAAATTTTAGCCCCTTCACACACTTGATGAGTTATTGTAGAGTACTAAAATCATAAGGATTTTTGTGGTTGGGATGGGGTTTCTTGGAATACCTTCACTGAAGTATACATGTATTCAGAAGTAAGCAAAAATCATATTAATTGCCAGGCGCGGTGGCTCATGCCTGTAATCCCAGCACTTTGGGAGGCCAAGGTGGGCAGATCACCTGAGGTCAGGAGTTGGAGACCAGCCTCAACATGGAGAAACCCCGTCTCTACTAAAAATACAAAATTAGCTGGGCATAGTGGTGCATGCCTGTAATCCCAGCTACTTGGGAGGCTGAGGCAGGAGAATTGCTTGAACCTGGGAGGCGGAGGTTGCGGTGAGCCGAGATCGTGCCATCGCACTCCAGCCTAGGCAACAAGAATGAAACTCCATCTCAAAAAAAAAAAATCCTATATCATTGCAAAGAATATCACCTATGTGAGTATGACCACTGCCTAGATCAAGCAATAGAACAGTATCTGCAACTGAGAAGCCACCTCCTTAGGCTTCTGAAATTTGTTCATTTTCATATGTGTAGCAGTTATTTGTTCTTTGTTTTTTGAGACAGGATCTCATTCTGTCACCCAGGCCGCAGTTCAGTGGTGTGAGCTTACTGCAGCCTTGACCACCCAAACTCAAATGATCCTCCCACGTCAGCGTCCCAAGTAGCCGGGACTACAAGCACACACCACTACACCTGGCTAATTTTGTTTATTTTCTGTAGAAAATAAAAGCCTTACTATGGGCCGGGCACGGTGGCTCACGCCTGTAATCCCATCACTTTGGGAGGTCAAGGCGGGTGGGTCATGAGGTCAGGAGATCTGAGTCCATCCTGGCTAAAACGGTGAAACTCCGTCTCTACTAAAAATACCAAAAAATTAGCTGGGCTTGGTGGCGGACACCTTTAGTCCCAGCTACTCGGAAGGCTGAGGCCGGAGAATTGCTTGAACCTGGGAGGCGGAGCTTGCAGTGAACTGAGATCGCGTCACTGCACTCCAGCCTGGGCGACAGAGCAAGACTCCATCTCAAAAAAAAAAAAAAAGGTCTCACTGTGTTGCCCAGATTGGTCTTAAACTCCTAGCCTTGAGTGATTCTCCAGCCTGGGCCTCCCAAAGTGCTAGGATTCCAGATCGGAGCCACTGTGTGGCAGCCATGCATGTATCTTTTGGGAAACACAGGTACATATATCTGTTGGATATATATTAAGGAGTGGAATTTTGAGATCACAGAGTTTGCATGTTTATTTCAGCTTTAGTACATACTGCTAGTTTTCTAAATTGATTTTTCTAATTGTTACAAATCCTTGCTAACACTTGATATGGTCAGTACTTTTCATTTTAGCCATTCTAATGGGTATATAGTGGTATTTGTCTTACCTGAATGTCTGTTTCTTTGATGACTAGTGAGGTTGAGCAGCTTTTCACATGCATATGACCATGTGGATATCCTCTTCTGTGAACTACCTGTTCAAGTCTGAAGCAGATACTATTTGGTAGTATCAACTAAAACTAAATATAATGCATATCCTAAGTTTAGCAATTTTGTACCTATTTTTTTTCTTACACGCCTGTAATCCCAGCACTTTGGGAGGCTGAGGCGAGTGGATCACCTGAGGTCTGTAGTTCAAGACCAGCCTGACCAACATGGAGAAACTCTGTCTCTACTAAAAATACAAAATTATCCAGGCATGTTGGCGCATGCCTGTAATCCCAGTTACTCAGGAGGCTGAGGCGGGAGAATCACTTGAACCCGGGAGGCGGAGGTTGCAGTGAGCCGAGATCTCGCCGTTGCACTCCAGCCTGGGCAACAAGAGCGAAACTCCATCTCAAAAAGAAAAAAAAAAGGAAAAAAATCTCTCCACCGTAAGTACTATCGGTTAACTTTCTTTTGGGAGCCGTTTTTCACAAAGAGTATTTTTTACTTTATGAACATTTTCTACATATATTGATAAAGCAATAAAGCCATAATTAAATGTAAGTGCTGAGCTAGACTCAGTTACTAGGTAACTGACTTGCTCACATGTAACAGCCTCATAGAATATGTGGTTCAGATTTTTGCAAGAGCAAAATTACGTGACTCTATGTTCTAAACCCTTGGGGCCACTTAAAATAGTAGTAACTATGAATGTTAAATTCTTGAATGTAAAGAGTTTACTGTGTATCAGTTTGCTTTTTTATATTCTGAAATTTAATTTACTGTAGATAGAACATTCAGAATTCCTACTTCTATTTAGATAATTAAATGGATATGAGGGAATGGACAGGTCTCTTAGTTCCCAAGATTTCTGGCTTGGAAAGGAAAAATTGTCAACTTTGGATATGTTGAGTTTTAGGTAACCAATACCTTCAGCATCAAAGAAGTGATGTCCAGTCCACAGGTAGAAATATATTTGAAGTTCAGAAGAAAGGTCCACTTTGATGATCAAGATTAGGGCATTAATACAGACATGAATGAAACCATGAGTGCACAAAACCCCAGAGAGAATAAATGAACTATTTGATATTTAATTGAATTTTTGCAGTTATATGGTGTAAATCTTTACATTTCTATTTGTCAAAACATGATTTGGGGTAAACATGGCCAACATCCCCATGCCAGTCATCTGAATCATTTTGTACTCTAAGTTCTCATCTCTTCCATCAATCTACCTTCCTCACTACCATCAGGCTAATGTTGCTAGAAGGCCAACCTGGATCTGCTCTTGACTTTGTAATTGTTACTTCTCCCTAAAAAATATTTAATGGTTCTTTATTGCCTGTAGTAATGCTTCATCAAAACATTCAAAACCCGACCAGGAGCAGTGGCTCATGCCTGTAATCCCTACACTTTGGGAGGCTGAGGTAGGTGGATCGCCTAAGGTCAGGAGTTCGAGACCAGCCTGGCCAACATGGTGAAACCCCGTGCCTACTAAAAATACAAAACTTAGCCAGTCGTGGTGGCAGGCGCCTGTAATCCCAGCTACCTGGGAGGCTGCGGCAGGAGAATCGCTTGAACCCAGGTGGCAGAGGTTGCAGTGAGCCAAAATTGCGCCCTGCAATCCAGCCTGGGAGACAAAGCGAGACTTAATCTCAAAAAAAAAAAAAAAAATCAAAACCTGGCCCAGGTTCTCCTGCACTAGAATTGAGGTTCCATGATCCTACTCTGGACCTGAATTAGAGAGGAGCCAAAGAATGTATATTTTAGACAAGCAGCATAGGTGATTCTGTTGCATAATAAAATTGGAGAACACGACCTACAGGATCAAGTCCAGACTCCTGAGCAGATCATGTAAGACCTGTTGATCTTACTGCTGCTGTCCTCCCTGGCTTTTTCTCTGGTCACATCTGTGCTCCAACCACGAACTACTTACAGTTTCCAGAGCCGCCCAATCCCCTTAGTCATCCTATACCTTACCTCTTAACATTGTTCTTTGTCCTGTTCTGGTGAGCCCTACTCATCTAACAAAATTAGTTCAAGTATCATTTCCTGTATTAAACTTACCTTGTCCTGTCTCCCAACAAGTCAAATCAACCATTTCCTCTTTGTTTCTGTACTACTGTTTAAGTACATTTACTTAAACTTCCTGCTCTACTAACCTAGCCTCTTTGAGAAATGACCGTGAAATTTAGTGGAAATATTGGCATATGTAGACTCAGGTAGCTAAGTGTGAAAAGTAGGACTAATTTTGAATATAAGTATTTTCTTTCTTGTTATTTTTTGTTGTTGTTTGAGACGGAGTCTTGCTCTGTCGCCAGGCTGGAGTGCAGTGGCGCGATCTCGGCTTACTGCAACTTCTGCCTCCTGGGTTCAAGCGATTCTCCTGCCTCAGCCTCCTGAGTAGCTGGGACTACAGGTAACCACCACCACTCCCGGCTAATTTTCTTTTTTTATTTCTTTCAGTAGAGACGGGGTTTCACCATTTTGGCCAGGATGGTCTCCATGTCCTGACCTTGTGATTCGCCCACCTCTGCCTCCCAAAGTGCTGGGATTACAGGCGTGAGCCACTGTGCCCGGCCGTTTTTTATTATTATTATTTTGAGACGGAGTCTCACTCTGTCACCCAGGCTGGAGTACAGTGGTGCGATCTCAGCTCACTGCAACCTCCACCTCCCGGGTTCAAGCGATTCTCCTGCCTTAGCCTGCTGAGTAGCTGGGACTACAGGCACACGCCACTACACCTGGCTAATTTTTTTTTTTTTTTAGTAGACACTGGGTTTCGCCATGTTGGCCAGGCTGGTCTGGAACTCCCATCTCAGGTGATCCGCCCACCTCGGTCTCCCAAAATGTTGGGATTACAGGCATCAGCCACTGCGCCCAGCACTTTTTTTGTTTTGTTTTGTTTTTGTTTTTTGAGACAGAGTTTCACTCTGTCGCCCAGACCATGAGGTCAGGAGATCAAAACCATCCTGGCCAACATGGCTGGAGTGCCATAGCACAATCTTGCCTCACTGCAACCTTTGGCTTCCAGATTTAAGCAATTCTTGTGTCTCAGCCTCCCAAGTAGCTGGAATTACAGGTATGCACACCACACCTGGCTACTTTTTGTAATTTTTTAGTAGAGACGGGATTTTGCCATGTTGGCCAGGCTTGTGTTGAACTCCTGGCCTCAAGCGATCTGCCCACCTCGGCTTCCCAAAGTGCTGGGATTACAGGTATAGCCTGAATATAAGTATTTTCTTAAATATGGTCCTGATCCCAGGTGTGGTGGCTCGTACCTATAACCCCAACGCTTCGGGAGGCTGAGGCAGGATCACTTGAGGACAGGAGTTAAAGGTTGCAGTGAGCTATGATCACATTCCTGCACTCCAGCCTGGGCAAAATGAGACTCCATCCCCCTTTTTTTTTTTTTTTTTTTTTTTAAGATGGAGTCTCGCTCTGTCACCCAGGCTGGAGTGCAGTGGCACAATCTCAGCTCACTGCAACCTCTGCCTCCTGGGTTCAAGCAATTCGCTGCCTCAGCCTCCCAAGTCGCTGAGATTACAGGCGTCTGCCATCTTGCCTGGCTAATTTTTTTGTATTTTTAGTAGAGACAGGGTTTCACCATCTTGGCCAGGCTGGTCTTGAACTCCTGACCTTGTGATCCATCCCCCTTGGCCTCCCAAAGTACTGGGATTACAGGCGTGAGCCACCGTGCCCTGCCTTTTTTTTTTTTTTTCCGTGAGACGCAGTCTTACTCTTTCACCCAGGCTAGAGTACAGTGGCACAATCACAGCTCACTGCCTCCTTGACCTCGCAGGCTCAAGCAATCCTCCCACCTCAGACTCTGAGTAGCTAGGACTACAGGTGCATGCCACCGTGCATGACTAATTTTTGATTTTTTATAGAGATGGGGTCTTGCTATGTCACCCAGGCTGGTCTCCTGGATGCAGGTGATCCTCCTGCCCCGACTTCCCAAAGTGAGACTCCATCTGTAAAAGAAAAAGTATTGGCCACTCATGGTGGCTCATGCCTATAATCCCAACACTTTGGGAGGCCGAGGCGGGCGGATCATGAGGTCAGGAGATCAAAACCATCCTGGCCAACATGGTGAAACCCCACGTCTACTAAAAATCCAAAAATTAGCTGGGTGTGATGGCACGTGGCTGTAATCCCAGCTACTCTGGAGGCTGAGGCACAAGAATCGCTTGAACCCAGGAGTCGGCGGTTACAGTGAGCCAAGATTGCACCACTGCACTCCAGCCTGGCGGACAGACAAACAAACAAATAAATGTCTACTGAATGGATGACTTAAATCCAAGACCATAGTACATGTTGAGGTAGCTAGTCCATATCTGGTTTCGATTTATATTCCCAAAAGAAGTCTATTAATAGACTCCTATTAATAAGTCTGTATTTTCAAACTTAATACCTCTTTACCTATTTAAAACACATAAATATACCCATGGAATAAAGCTTAATGTAGGTTGTTTACACTCTTGTCCCGCTCCTGGAGCCAGTTTATAAGCAGAGTGGCTAAAAGGATCATCTACTGGCCAGGTGCGGTGGCTTAAGCCTGTAATCCCAATACTTTGGGAGGCCAAGGCGGGTGGATCACGAGGTCAGGAGAGCCAGACCATCCTGGCTAACACGGTGAAACCCTGTCGCTACTAAAAATACAAAAAATTAGCCAGGTGTGGTGGCGGGCGCCTGTAGTCCCAGCTACTCGGGAGGCTGAGGCAGGAGAATGGCGTGAACCCAGGATGCGGAGGTTGCAGTGAGCCGAGATCACCCCACTGCACTCCAGCCTGGGCAACAGAGCAAAACTCTGTCTCAAAAAAAAAAAAAAAAAAAAATCGCCTACTAACGTGAGTTATTTGACGAGAATATACCCATAGTCTCCAAACTTTATATTTGACTCCTCTCTGTAAACATCTATACATGTTTTCTGAAAACTACATATTACATTTTTTGGCCAGTGCGGTGGCTCAGGCCTGTAATGCCAGCATTTTGGGATGCTAAGGCAGGAGGATTGCTTGAGCTCAGAAGTTAAGAGACCTCATCTCTACCAAAAATAAGAAAATTAGGCCAGGTGCGTTGGCTCACACCTGTAATCCCAGCACTTTGGGAGGCCTAGGCGGGTAGATCACCTGAGGTCAGGAGTTCAAGACCAGCCTGGCCAACATGGTGAAACCTTGTCTTTACTAAAAATACAAAAATTAACTGGGTGAGGTGATACATGCCTGTAATCCCAGCTACTTGGGAGGCCAAGGCAGGAGGATTGCTTGAGCCTGGGAGTTCAAGGTTATAGTCAGCTGTGATCCCACCACTGCACTCCAGCCTAGATGCCAGAGTGAGATCGAAAAGAAGAAAGAAAAGAGAAGCGAAGGAAAAAGAAAGAAAGAAGGGAGGGAGGGAGGGAAGGAAGGAAGGGGAAAGGAAAGGGAAAGGAAGAAATGAGAGACAGAGAAAGGAAAGAAAGAGAAAGAAAAAGGAAGAAAGGAGGGAAGGTAGAAAGGGAAGGAAGGAGGGAGGAAAGGAAAGGAACGAAGGGGAAAGAAAAAAAAATTTCAGAGTTAAACTAAAAAGAGACAAATCTATGCTTAAAGGGGAGCAATAAAATGAATTAATGCAATCTGAAGCTTTTGAGAGAAATTCCAGTGAAGAATGACATCTTCATTATATCTAGCCTTAAAACTTTTTTTATTGTAATATTTTTGTTGATATACATTTGGTATTTTTTTGAGACAGGATCCCACTCTGTTACCCAGGCTGGAGTGGAGTAGCACCATCTCAGTTCTCTGCAACCTCCACCCCTCGGGGTCAAGCGATCCTCCCACCTCAGCCTCCCAGGTAGCTGGGACTACAGGCACGCACTAGCATGCCCAGCCAATTTTTGTACTTTTTGTAGAGATGGGGTTCCACTATATTGCCCAGGCTGGTTTCAAACTCCTGGACTCAAGCCATCTGGTGGCCTCGACCTCCCAAAGTGCTGGGATTACAGGCATGAACCACTGTACCCAGCCTATATTTGGTACTCTATTGCAATCTATGGAATCATTCTGGTTTAATATTAAATACAAGACTAAATTGAATTAGCTCATTTTTATGCTGGTTTTAGTAAAGTTCTTGTTGCTTTTGGCCTTTTACAGAGGTATCTCCTAATTGCCTACTTTTAATGGCTATTCTAGGTATCAAAAATTCAGATTATATGAATAACTTTCTAAATAATAACATGTAAAATTAGTTTCAGTTTTTTAGTACTTTATTTTCCAATTCTGGTTCTTCGTCACACAGCCTTAAAGACCAGAAATTCATGTTTTCATTCTGGCAAGTAGAGAACTGCAAAGGCTTTAACCCAGATTTTGGTATATTTCCATTCAATAAGCAGCCCTTACATATTGTGCTAAACATGGAAAGTAGATCTAGTTTTGAACATAAACTGTATTTTTAACAGATTTGCTGCAACCTGTTCCCTTGTCTCCAAGGTGCATAATTCCTATAAAATATGCAAATGACCAATATTTAGATTGTAAATAATTTGGCCAGTAAAAGCAGCAATGGTTGGGTAGCTGCAGGAGATGGGTCTTTCTGTTCTAAAGTACAAATCTCAGCTTTGTTGAATTAGTGGGGGAAGGGAATTCCAGAGATTCCAGTCATTTTACATTTTGTAGAGATAACGTGGCATAAGTGCTGTTATCATGACTTAATGTAATAGTATTTGTAACTTTAGAACTCTTGCCAATACTTCAAAAAGAACATATTTTTTAGCTTCTGCAGATTTATACCCAAACAGCCAATATGAAGTAAACAAGAAAACAGTGTACATTTCTCCTTAAAATATGTTTTTCTGAAAATCGGGGACCAAGGAAATGTTTTTCTGGTCACAAAATTCTACAGTAGGATTAACAGTTTAATGAAAATTCAGTTGTACAAATTTTCTGCACATTTGCTTGTACATTTTAGCTTAGTCTATATAAAACCTAGAATATTTCTTTTTCTTTTTCTTTTCAAGACAGAGTTTCACTCTGTCACCCAGGCTGGTGTGTGCAGTGGTGCAGTCATGGGTCACTGCAGCCTTGACCTTCCAGGCTCAAGCAGTCCTCCCACCTCAGCTTCCCAAGTAGCTGGGACCACAGGCACATGCTACCACACCCAGCTAATTTTTGTATTTTTCAGTAGAGATGGGGTTTCACCATGTTGCCCAGACTGAACTACTGGGCTGAAGCGATCCTCCTGCCTCGGCTTCCCAAATTGCTGGGATTACAGGCATGAGCCACCATGCCTGGCCTAGAATATTTACAATATCTTCTAAAACAATATGAAAATTGTTTAAGTGATATCAATAATTTTCTGTATTAGGCTAAGTATTTACCTTTCTCATTGTATTTGAAGGAAGTACACAGTAACATTTTGCATGGAGTTTCTATGCTAAAATTTTTGAATACCTGGATAATACATAGGTCTTACAGTTTGGAAGATATAGAGATTAGCTGATATTAATGTTAGGAAAAAAAGGGTTTTTTGTGTTTGGTTGGTTGATTTTTTGTTTGTTTGTTTTTTTGAGATGTAGTCTTGTTCTGTTGGCCCAGGCTGGAGTGCAGTGGTATGATCTCTGCTCACTGCAACCTCTGCCTCCCGGGTTCAAGCGATTCTCCTGCCTCAGCCTCCTGAGTAGTTGAGACTACAAGTGTATGCCACCACACCCAACTAATTTTTGTATTTTTAGTAGAGACGGGATTTCACTGTGTTGGACAGGCTGGTCTCAAACTCCTGACCTCGTGATCCATCTGCCTTGGCCTCCCAGAGTGCCGGGATTATAGCCATGAGCCACTATGCCCAGCCTAGGAAAAAAGTTTTTAAAAATTAAGACTCTATATGTACACATTTCACTGTTTCAGAAAATTGAAATGCAGTTTATAGGGAATTTTTTGTGGCCATTCAGAATAGCAAAATATTCTTACATCTTTTCAATCTAAAATGAGTAATCCATTTTAATAACTAATAATTATTTTACCTACCAGTATCACTTTCCATGTAATAGAAATAAATTTAAATTCATGGGTAGAAGTTTTACATTTAAACTTTATTTTCATTTGAATTCACTTGAATGTAAGGCCAGAGATTTTTGCGAGTTGGATTCTTTGACTAAGGATTCAAAATATCGATAGCTTTTAGCAGTTTGAGTGACAGTAGGGATTGGAAAATCATCTAACTCTTCTGCCATTCCACCAGAAGGGGGCAGCAAAGCAAACCAAGAGGAAATTTATGAGTCAAAAATTTAGAAAAGTCAGTCACTCCAAATTCAGAGAGCTAAGTACAAAAGTTTGTTTGGGTGGCTTCAGTGTTTGGGAGTGTATATGAAGGCCCTACTGCCAGATGCCCCATAGACCATTTTGCAAGAGGCTTGAGCAAATCTTAAAGCTTCAGTATATGTTCCTGCAGACTGAGGCCTAGCAAATAAAAATCATTGACTTTGTTGGATGCTTTCCGTGTGCCAGACACTCTGCTAATCTCTGTACACATATTTATTCAGTCTTCACAAAAACCTTGTGAGGTAGACTGTCTTATGAATGAATCTGAAAAATACAGACTTTAGATAATGTATATAAACTCACACAAAGTAGTACAAAGCCACAATTTAAATCTAGCTCCTATTCTAAAATCCTCACTCTTAACTTCTGACCCTATTATATGCCTCTAGATTTCAGAGAAGATAGGAATACAGGCTTTAATGGACAAGAAGTGTATGTACTAGTTAACTCAGTTGAAAAAGGGGCTAGTTAAGTCAAAGGTCACTGATAGGCTTTATTTATTTAATTTAATTAATTTATTTATTTATTGAGCCAGAGTCTTGCTCTGGCACCCATACTGGAGTGCAGTGGCATGATCTGGGGTCTCTGCAACCTCCACCTCCCAGGTTCAAGCGATTTTCCTGTCTCAGCCTCCCAAGTAGCTGGGAGTACAGGCGCCTGACACGACACCCAGCTAATTTTTGTATTTTTAGTAGAGACAGGGTTTCATCATGTTGGCCAGGCTGGTCTCCAACTCCTCACCTCCAGTGATACACCCGCCTCAGCCTCCCAAAGTGCCAGGGTTACAGGCATGAGCCCAAGACACACACACACACACATATTTTTATATATAGATATTTTTTTTAAGACGAGACTCTGTGGCCAGGCTGGAGTGCAGTGGTGCAATCTCAGCTCACTGCAACCTCTGCCTCCCGGGTTCAAGCAATTCTCCTGCCTCAGCCTCCTGAGTAGCTGGGACTACAGGCACGCACCACCAGTGGGCCCAGCTAATCTTTTTTTTTTGTGTGTATTTTTAGTAGAGACGGGGTTTCACCATGTTAGCCTGGATGGTCTCGATCTCTTAACCTCGTGATCCGCCCACCTCGGCCTCCCAAAGTGCTGGGATTACAGGCGTGAGCCACCGCACCCAGCTCCCAAGACATATGTTTTAAAGCCTATGAGTTCACCAGGCATTATGGCTAACACCTGTAATCCCAGCACTTTGGCAGGCTGAGGTGGGTGGATCACCTGAAATCAGAAGTTGAAGTTGAAGATCAGCCTGGCCAACATGGTGAAATTCTGTCTCTACTAAATATACAAATATTATCTGGGCGTGGTGGCAGGCCCCTGTAATCCCAGCTACTTGGGAGGCTGAGGCAAGAGAATTGCTTGAACCCAGGAGGCAGAGGTTGCAGTGAGACGAGATCGTGCCATTGCACTTCAGGCTGGGTGACAGAGCGAGACTCCGTCTCAAAAAAAAAAAAGTCTTGAAGCTGGGCGCAGTGGCATGTGCCTATCGTCCCCACTACTGAGGAGGCCTTAAGTGGGAGGATTGTTTGAGCCCAGAAATTTGAGGCCACAGTGTGCTGTTATATCACCTGTGAATAGCCACCGCACTCCAACCTGGACATCCTAGCAAGAACCTGTTTCTACACACGCACATGCACACACACACACACACACACACACAGACATACACAAACGAAAACTGATTAAGGTTATCTACGTGTTTTTTCTTACTGTTTCTGTCTACTTCCTAATCTGCAGATCTGCAAATGGGATAAATGCAAAATGGGGTAAATGTCTGGCAGAAGTCAGAATCTGGAATTTTTACCAATTTTGTCCAATTTAATTTTACAGTCAACTTGCTCAGCTACTGAGGTATGTTGGAAATCATAGCCACAATATTTTGCAGCTCCTCTCGTCAAGGTAGTGTTTGTTTTCCCAGCCCTAGTATTTGGGCTGGCCTTGTGCCTTGCTTTAACCAATAAAATGAGCAGATGTGTTTCTGGGCTGATTCTGGGTCTAGACCTTAAGAGACCTCCTGCTTCAGTCTCTTGGGGTACTGCTGGCATGTAAAGAAGCTCAGGCTAAGCCATGAACTGGTGAGAGACCATGTGGAGAGATTCCCAACAAGTCCCAACATCACATGGAAGAAAGTCATATAGCAGTGCCCTCATGCAGAACGGTGAGAAATCATTAAGTGTTCTCTTAAAGTTATGTTTTATAGTAGGTTTTTAATTTATTTTTTATTTTTTCACATGTAGAGATGGGGTCTTGCTATGTTGCCCAGATCGGTCTTGAACTCCTGGCCTCAAGCAATGTTCCCATGTCACCCTCCCAATGTGCTAGGATTACAGGTATGAGCCACTGCACCCAGTCTACGGTAGTTTATTATGCAGCAATGTACGACACAAACAATTACAATAATGGAGAACAGAATATAAATTAAATCTACAAATATTTCATGTAGATTCTACTTTTTTCCTATCCACTATCACTTTTCCACTGTTTGTGTGTATAAAATCACCTTGTGTCCCTTCTCTTTTCCTTTCCACAGCACGATACTGGTAATGAACAGTGAAAACGTCAAAAGGCTGTAGCTAAAAGCCAAAGAATTTCCTAAGTCTTAAGCCTTAAATAATCAGAAATGTGCCTGCATGTTTGATAAAACTCTCTAAGAAGCTCCTAAATCTGGGAAAGCATTTACCCAGACTGTAAAATAGAAAGGCATTCTAATAGTCCTTTTAGCAATTATGTTTTTTAAGGCTAGAATGATATATACACGTAGTGATTTTTATTGTGAAAGTCTTAAGCCCATGACTGGGAGTTAGCACAAGTCTAAAAATCCTTTTTTTTTTTCTTTTTCATTTTTTTGAGACAGGGTCTCACTCTGTCGCCCAGGCTGGCATGCAGTGGCCCAATCTCGGCTTACTGCAACCTCCGCCTCCTGGGTTCAAGCTATTTTCCTGTCTCAGTCTCCCAAGTAGCTGGGATTACAGGCACGTGCCTCCATGTGCGGGTCATATTTTGTATTTTTTTTTTGTTTTTAGTAGAGATGGGATTTCACCATGTTCGCCAGGCTGGTCTCAAACTCCTGACCTCAAATAATCTGCCCACCTCGGTATCCCAAAGTGCTGGGATTACAGGCGTGAGCCACTGTGCCCAGCCTCCTTTTTATTTAAATGTCTCTAAACAATTATTTGAGAATTTCTGATAGGCAATGCTATATCTACTGCCTCCAACTTACAAGCATTCATATGGTGCTCACTGTGTCCACATACTGTTTTAAGTAAATTATTTAACTAACGCTATAGGCACTATCTTCAGTCTCCATTTATATATTTGGATATCAAGTTACGGAGAGAAGTTAAGTAACTTGTCCTAGGTTACAATGAAGGGAAGGTTTGTTCCCTCTATACTAGATGAAGGATGTGGGAGAGGAGGCGGGACTGGAGTTAGGTGATATTATATGTTCAAGTCACAGCCCTGTTTAAGTAATTCTTCCTGGGAAAGTAACCACGAGAGCAGAGAGGCCTTAGCATTTGACATCTATTATGTGACTCCAAGCTTTCTAGCCTTATCTGCCACTCCCACTCCTCCTCCGCCCTAACCTTCAACCAGAAATTTAGCCCCCAAATAAACCTTGGAATTTTCCAACTCTATGCTTTGCTCCTTGGCCCCACCCTGACCACTTTCTCCAAAAGCAAAAGTAGAGTGACATACCTTTCAAAGTCCACCAAGTTTACTTTGTTTATAAAGTCTTTCTACTTCTCCATGTATCACTCCCTTGATCTCTGGCAGAATTATCTACTTTCTCCATCAAGCTTCCTTGGCTCTTGTATTCTATTCAGTTTTTCCACATCATTTAAAATTGGCTGTTTATAAAATATGTCTTCCACATTTGCTTGCAAGCTCCTTGAGGGCCTAACCCGATTTTCTGCTTACAGGTAGACCCAGATGCACATAACTTACAAAGAAATTGTCTGAATAGAGGTGGCAGTCAGTCAGAGTGAAGAAGGTACCCTTTTCGGGCTGTTACATAAATTTTAAATTCCAACACTTTGGGCAGCTGAGGTGGGAGAATCACTTGAACCCAGGAGTTTGAGACCAGCCTGGGCAACATAGCGAGATTCCATCTCTGGAAAAAAAAAAAAAAAAAACACTAGTGAGACGTGGTGGCATGCACCTGTAGCCCCAGCCAATCAGGAGGCTGAGGCAAGATAATCACTTGAGCCCAGAAGGTCAAGGCTGCAGGGAGTCACGATTGTGCCGTGCAGTCCAGCCTGAGCAACAGAATGAGACCCTATCTCAAACCAACTAACCGCTGCTAGAAGCACTTGCATATAGTGAAGAATTCATAATTGAGTGGCAGAGAGACAGATTATGAGGCATCCTTCTTGATGGAGTGTTTTATAGGAAAGGCAACGTGGCTCTGGAACTAACAGCTGTAGGGCTGGCTTCTGGATCCTGGGATCAACAGCATGTTTTGACAGCCCAGGTCTATAGAGTAGATTTGTGAGTCACTCCTGAAGCTCAGCCTATACACTATTTCTCTTTTTTTGAGATGGAGTCTACTTTGCCACCCAGGCAGGAGTGCAGTGTCTCAATCTTGGCTCACTGCAACCTCTGCTTCCCGTGTTCAAGTGATTCTCCTGCCTCAGCCTCCTGGGTAGCTGGGACTACAGGTGCCTGCCACCACTCCCGCCTAATTTTTGTAATTTTAGTAGAGACAGGGTTTCACCATATTGGCCAGGCTGGTCTGAAACTCCTGACCTTGTGATCTGCCCACCTCTGCCTCCCAAAGTCCTTATATGCTGTTTCTTTAACCTGACAAATTTTATAATATACCATGTAGTAAGTCCCTTTTGGCTTACACCAGCTAAGGGTAGATTTTGCCTCTGCATTGAACCCAGACCAATGCATCTCCCTAAGAAAAATTATTGTCAATAATTCTCAAATGATTGCCTCTCTAATGTAAAAAGCAAAGTAAATTCAGTTAACTTGTTAACAATTGCCTGAGTTCATAAAACAGATATTCCAGGAAGATAAGCCTTTTTTCAAACAAAGAATTCATAGAGCTATTTCACATTTACATTGTCGAAACTTTCTAAAAATAAATGTTTTTCAGGCATTTAAAAATTAATCCAGGCAGGGTGCAGTGACTCATACCTGTAATCCCAGCACTTTGGGAGTCTGGGGCAAGAGGATTGCTTGAGCCCAGGAGTTCAAGACCAGCCTGGGCAAGATAGTGATACCTTGTCTCTACGAAAACATTTTTAAGGCTTGGTCCAGTGGCTCATGCCTGGAATCCCAGCACTCTGGGAGGCTGACGCAGGTGGATCACTTGAGGTCAGGAGTTCGAGGGCAACTTGGCCAACATGGCAAAACCCCATCTTTACAGAAAATAAAGTTAGCCAGGTGTGGTGGCACACATCTCTAATCCCAGCTACTAGGGAGGCTGAGGCAGGAGAATTGCTTGAACCAAGGAGGTAGAGGTTGCAGTGAGCCAAGATCACACCACTGCACTCCACTCCAGCCTGGGCAACAGAGCAAGACTCCAACTCAAAAAAAAATTTTTTTTTAATTAGCTGGGTTAATTTTTTCATTAGTCTGTAGTCCTAGCTACTCGGAGGGCTGAGATGGGAGGATCTCTTAAGCTTGGAAGGTCAAGGCTGCAGTGAGCCATGATCATACCACTGCATTCCAGCCTGGGTGACAGAGTAAGACCTTGTCTCAAAAATAAAAAAAAAAAAATCCATGTTTATTAAGACAATTTTTAAGATGATTTTTGAAGGTAATTTACATGTTATCTCAGCAAAATTTTCAATAATGTGAACTAAAGGCATTAATCTTTAGCAAAGAGATTTTTATTCAATATTTTATTATCAAATGTTCAAACAGAAAAGTTGAAAGAATTATACAGTGAGTCATATAATATACTCATCATCTAGATTCTACAACTAACATTGTTATTTTTATCACATGTCTAATGATCTATGCATCACTATTCATCCATTACTCCATCTTTTAAAATATGTATTTCAAAGTAAGTTGCAAACATGAGTACACTTCACACCTGAACACTTTAGCATAGCAAAAGGATTTTTTTCAGGTATAGTATTTGTCCACTGGAGGGCCTCCAAATGCCATAAAATGTATTAAAAGTAAGTTCATCTGTAGTCCCCAAGAACTGGAGAAGGTCCTAGGGAAGGAGACGCATGGTGTGTAAATTGCATCAATTAGGGCGAGAGACTCTATCTGAAATCCAGAAAGAAGATTTCAGCGTTTTTTATCTTTACCCTCAGAGTTTCTCTTCCTCTTTTTACAGGTACTTTCATTGTAAAGGAAAAAATGTGTCACTGGCCTCTCTCCCCAACAAATGATTTGAGCTCTTGAAGGTCACAATTCTTTAGACCAGAAACTCAGAAAACTTGAAGTCAAGATGTTATTATCTTTGTGGAAATGAGTTGATGACATAAATTAAATGTTTGTTAGTTTGTTGATTGTTAACTCACCATGAGGACAGGGATTTTGTTATCACTTGTCCCCAGAATGTAGACAAACACTCCCTGGAACATACTAGTGCTCAATAAATATTTACTGAAGAAATGAATGAATCCAAGTGCTCTATTCCAAATATAATCTTCACACATTTAATGTCATTACTGTCAAAGTTAAGACAATTAGCCTACTTTTTAGTGTAATAGAGCTCAGCATAGCTATGTAATGTAATGAATACCATTAAATTCCAAAAAGGAAAACAATCTCAAATGTAGCTCATTTTTCCAAAAACATGAAGAAATCTTGAGGATTCCACTGGGAAGTTACCTTTACAAAACAAAAACAAAAACAAAAAGGGCTGGGCGCAGTGGCTCACGTATGTAGTCCCAACACTTCAGGATGCCAGGACAGGAGGATTGCTTGAGCCCAGGAATTCAAGACCAGTTTGGGCAACCCAGGGAGACCTTGTCTCTACAAAAAATAAAAATTGAAAAATTAGCCATGCTTAGTGGTACATGCCTATGGTCTCAGCTACTTGGAAGGCTGAGGTGGCAGGATCACCTGAGCCAGGGAGGTCAAGGCTACAAGTGAATGATGATCATGCCACTGCACTCCAGCCTGGGCAACAGAGCAAGACTTTGCCTCAAAAAACCCCCATAAAATATGGATATAGATTGATTATCGTAGATCTGTAGCTGCAACTACAGAAATGACCATTTTTTGCTATGTGCAGCAGAGGAGTCAGCTTAAGCCTTCCCAGCTTCGGGGGCTCAACTGGTGCTGCCGGGGCAGGTGCTGCAGAGACTTGTGTTGCTGGGCGAAGTAGCGCTGCCTTCTGGCGGGGGCCACAGGAAACTTTCCAAAATGGGCTTCCCAGAAGCAAATGTGAAGTTTTGAAATTGGGCTGACCTTCTTCTGTGAATCCATGGGAACAAGAGCCAGTGGAA
>NW_012102965.1:1345657-1360053 GCF_000951045.1 Mandrillus leucophaeus | reverse complement strand
TGTTTGAGAATGGGAATTTAGATTGTTTCCATATATTGACTATAGTGAATAATGCTGCAATGAAAAACGCTCTGCATTTTTTTATTACTTTATTTTATTTTATTTTTTGAGATCGAGTCTTGCTCTGTTGCCCAGGCTGGAGTGCAGTGGCGCGATCTCAGCTCACTGCAAGCTCCGCTTCCCGAGTTCACACCACTCTCCTGCCTCAGCCTCCCGAGTAGCTGGGACTACAGGTGCCCGCCACCACGCCTGGTTAATTTTTTGTATTTTTGAGACAGCGTCTTGCTGGGTTGCCCAGGCTGGAGTACAGTGGCACAATCTCGTCTCACTGCAAGCTCCGCTTCCCGAGTTCACACCATCCTCCTGCCTCAGCCTCCCGAGTAGCTGGGACTACAGGTGCCCGCCACCACGCCTGGTTAATTTTTTGTATTTTTTAGTGGAGACGGGGTTTCACCGTGTTAGCCAGGATGGTCTCGATCTCCTGACCTCGTGATTCGCCCGCCTCATCCTCCCAAAGTGTTGGGATTACAGGCGTGAGCCACCGCACCCGGCCTTGAATCGTTAATGTTATTTTAATATTAACGATTTAACAAAAATTGTTAATGCAATTTTTTAATTAACTTTTCTTTTTTTTTTGAGATGGAGTCTTGCTCTGTCTCCTAGGCTGGAGGGCAGTGGCACCATCTCAGCTCACTGCAACCTCCGCCTCCTGGGTTCAAGCAGTTCTCCTGCCTCAGTCTCCCGAGTAGCTGGGATTATAGGCGCACCCCACCACACCCAGCTAATTTTTTGTATTTTTAGTAGAAATGGGGTTTTACCATATTGGCCAGGCTGATCTCAAACTCCTGACCTCAGGTGATCCGCCCACCTCAGCCCCCCAAAATGCTGGGATTATAGGCGTGAGCCACCGCACTGGACCTTTTTTTTGAGACAGGGTCTAGCTTTGTCATTCAGATAAGAGTGCAGTGGGACATCATGACTCACTACAGCGTCCAACTCCTGGGATCAAGTGATCCTCCCACCTTGGGTTCTCAAGTAGCTGGGACTATAGGTGCACACCACTGTGCCCAGCTACTATTTTTTTATTTTTTGTAGAAATGGGGTCTTGCTTTGTTGCCCAGGAAGGTCTCAAACTCCTAGGCTCCTGTAATCCTCCCACCACAGCCTCCCAAATACTGGGATCATAGGCATGAGCCACTGCACCCAGCCTTTGTATTAGCTTTTTAAGGTGATCATTTTCTTTAATACTTCTCTGGCCTAGAAGAGCATCTCCATATCCAGCACAAATTAACCAAACTAACATATATCTCAAACAGCAATCAGGGGCTGTGCTAACATCTGTAATCCCAGCACTTTGGGAGGCTGAGGCAGGTGGATTACCTGAGGTCAGGACTTTGAGACCAGCCTGGCCAACATGGTGAAACCCTGTCTCTACTAAAAATACAAAAATTAGCTGGGTGTGGTGGCATGCACCTGTAATCCCAGCTACTTGGGAGGCTGAGGCAGGAGAATCATTTGAATCCAGGAGGCAGAGGTTGCAGTGAGCTGAGATTGCACCAGTGCACTCCAGCCTGGGTGACAGAGTGAGACTCTGCGGGGGGGAAAAAAAAAGAGTGCAGTGGCTCACATCTATGATCCCAGCACTTTGGGAGGCCAAAGCAGGCAGATCATGTGAAGTCAGGAGTTCGAGACCAGCCTGGCCAACATGGTGAAACTCTGTCTCTACTAAAAATACAAAACTTAGCTGGACGTGGTGGCACACACCTGTGATCCCAGCTACTCAGAAGGCTGAGGCACAAGAATTGCTTGAACCCGGGAGGCCGGGGTTGCAGTGAGCGGAGATCGCGCCATTGCACTCCAGCCTGGGAGACAGAGCAAAACTCTGTCTCAAAAAACAACAACCAAAAAAGAAAAATTAGCCGGGCGTGGTGATGGGCACCTATAGTCCCTGCTACTTGGGAGACTGAGGAAGTAGAATCTCTTGAATCTGGGAGGCAGAGGTTCTGTGAGCTGAGATCACACCACTGCAGTCCAGCCTGGATGACTTCTCAAAAATAAATAAATAAATAAAACCCCAGTCTCTACAAAAAATTTAAAAATTACCCGGTCATGGTGGTGCATGTCTGTAGTCCCCTGTTACTCAGGAGGCTGAAGTGGGAGGATCACTTGAGCCCACCAGGTTGAGGCTACAGTGAGCAGTGATGGTGCAGCTGTACTCCAGCCTGGGTGACAGAGCAAGATCCTAAAACAAAAAACAAACAAAACAAAACAGCCATTAGGAGAATTTTAAAAAATATTTTTGTCAGCCAGGTGTGGTGGCTCATGCCTGTAATCACAGCACTTTGGGAACGAGAGGAGGGCAGATCATTCAAGGTCAGGAGTTTGAGACTAGCCTGGTCAACATGTTGAAACCCCGTCTCTACTAAAAATTACAAGAAAATTATCTGGGCTTAGTGGCGGGCACCTGTAATCCCAGCTACTCGAGAGGCAGAGGCAGAGAATCGCTTGAACCCGCAAGGTGGAGGTTGCAGTGAGCCGAGATCTCAACACTGCACTCCAGTCTGGGCAACAAGCAAAACTGCATCTCAAAAAACAAAAAAAAAGTATTTTTGTCTCTACAGCAGAATGAGACACAAATTATTTTTTGAATGTTCCTGCACAGACAATAACATAAACAGTAATTTTAAATCTATCAGTTTTCCTGTTAGCGATCATAATGGCAGCCTATCTAGGTGGGGAGCTAGGGAGAGGGAGAACAGAGAGACTTTAAAACCATAAAAGTCACCTTTTATTTGATACTCAAAAGAGGTTCTAGGAGAAATTTTATGAGATGGAAGTATGTGAGGAAATAAGGTACATACTATTTCCATGTTGTAAAATTCAGTTTAGTGAAATAAACTACAAGAGGTTAGATGTGTGAAGCAATATCCTGCTACAGGTAGTGCTGCCTTCACACTAAAGAAATGTATGATTTGTAGACACCAGGCCCTGCCAAGAATTTTTTTTTTAAGACGGATTCTCACTCTGTCACCCAGGCTGGAGTGCAATGGGTATGATCTCGGCCCACTGCAACCTCTGCTTCCCGGGTTCAAGTAGTTCTCCTGCCTCAGCCTCCTGAGTAGCTGGGACTACAGGCGCACACCACTGCACCCAGCTAATTTTTGTATTTGTAGAGATGGGGTTTCACCATGTTGGCCAGGCTGGTCTTGAACTCCTGACCTCATGATCCACCCATCTCAGCCTCCCAAAATGCTGTGATTTACAGGAATGAGGCACCGTGCCCAACTCCTGCCAAGAGTTTTAAATGGCCCAATGATGACTGTTGTTAAAGTAAACTTAGAGAAAATACCCTTTTCATCATCAGAGGCTCACTCCCACTGGATGGAAGGTGATAGATTTCAAGCCCCAAACAGTGGAAGAAAAATTTATCCTGTTTAATTATAACATATTCCTTTTTTGGTCCAGTCTTTGACTCTCCTATTTATCTTGGAGTTAAAATGTCCTTTTTGTGAATGATGGGAATGAATAGGTTTTTAACATTTCAAGGGACTCACCTTGACCAAAAAAAGTTTAAAAAACTCCATGTTAGGCCAGGTGCGGTGGCTCATGCCTATAATCCTAGCACCTGAGATCAGGAGTTCGAGACCAGCCTGACCAACATGGTGAAACCCTGACTCTACTGAAAAATACAAAAATTATCCAGGCATGGTGATGCATGCCTATAGTCCCAGGTAGTCGGGCGGCTGAGGCATGAGAATCACTTGAGCCTGGGAAGCGAGCCGAGATTTCACCACTGTACTTCCACCTAGGTGACAGAGTAAAACTCTGTCAAGAAAGAAAAGAAAAAAAAGGAAGGAAGGGGAAGGAAGGAGAGAGAGGAAGGAAGGAGAGAGGAAAAAAGGAGAGAGAGAGGAAGGAGGGAGAGAGACAGGAAGGAGAGAGAAAGAAAGAAAGAAGGAAAGAAAAAGAAGAAGGAAGGAAGGAAGGAAGGAAGGAAGGAAGGGGAAGAAAGAAGAAAGTAAGTCCATGTTAGTCTCCAAAATTATTTTGGAAATTTTACTGTACATAAAATTCCAATATCTGGAATGTCTAAAGAGTATCTTCCAGAGTAGGGTTTTATAATGCAAAAGATAAATACATTAAAATCACCAAGAATTTTTAAAATTCATTTTTCTTATGCAGGTACTAGACAGGAAACTGAACAAAATTGATTGGTAGAACAGGAATGCCTCTATTTTTAGCCCCTGCAAAGCATCTCAAATTCTCTCCGGGAATGTACTAAAGCTAACCAGTAAAAGATTGCTTTTTGGTATAAATGTAAGGGATACAAGTGCAGTTTTGTGATGTGAATATATTGTAGTGTTGAGGTCTGGGCTTTTAGTGTAACTGTCACCAAAATAATGTATATTGTACCCATTAAATAATTTTTCACTCCTCTACCCCTCCCACCCACCCACCCTTCCTAGTCTCCAGTGTCTATTGGTCCACACTCTATGTCCATGTGTACACATTATTTAGCTCCCATGTATAAGTGAGAACATGTGGTATTTGACTTTCTGTTTCTGAGTTGTTTCATTTAAGACAGTGGCCTCCAGTTCCACCCATGTTGCTACAAAAGATACGATTTCATTTTTTATGGCTAAATAGTATTCCATTGTTATATATATATGTATGTATGGGCCAGGTGTGGTGGTTCATGCCTGTAATCCCAACACTTTGGGAGGCCGAGGTGGGTGGATCACCTGAGGTTGGGAGTTCGAGACAAGCCTGGCCAACATGGAGAAACCCCGTTTCTACTAAAAATACAAAATTAGCAGAGAGTGATGGCGTGTGCCTGTAATTCCAGGTACTCGGGAGGCTGAGGCAGGATATATATATACACACACACACACACACACGTATATATATGTGTATATATACACATACATATATACATATACATGTATGTGTATATATATATATACACGTGTATACACACACACACACACACACACCAGGCTAGGTTTGGTGACTCAGGACTATGATCCCAGCACTTTAGGAGGCTGAGGCAGGCAGACTGCTGCAGCTTATGATTTTGAGAACAGCCTGGACAACACGGCAAAACCTCTTTTCTAATTTTTTTTTTTTTGACATGGAGTCTCACTGTCACTCCAGGCTGGAATGCAGTGGCACAATCTCGGCTCACTGCAACCTCCGCCTCCTGGGTTCAAGCGAATCTCCTGCTTCAGCCTCCCAAGTAGCTGGGACTACAGGCTCACACCACCACACCCAGCTAATTTTTGTATTTTTAGTAGAGATGGGGTTTCACTATGTTGGCCAGGGTGGTCTCCAACTCCTGACCTCAGGTGATCCGCTTGCCTTGGCCTCCCAAAGCACTGGGATTACATGTGGTGAGCCACTGCACTTGGCCTGAAACCTTGTTTCTACAAAAAATACAAAAATTAGCCGGGTGTGGTGGCCTGTGCATGTAGTTCCAACCACTCGGAAGACCGAGGTGGGAGGATGGCTTGAGTCCAGGAGGCAGAGGTTCCAGCGAGCCGAGATCGTGCCACTGCACTCTACCCTGGGTGATAGAGCCAGACCTTGTCTCAAAAAAAATATATATATATATATGTGTATGTGTGTGTATTTATGTATATGTATGTATGTATGTACACACACACATCACATTTTCTGTATCCCATCATTTGTTGATGGACACCACTCAGATTGATTCCATATCTTTGCTATTGTGCATAGTGCTGTGATAAACATATGAGTGCAGGTATCATTTTTTTCTTTTTTATACAGTGATTGCTTTTCCTTTGGGTAGATACCCACTAATGGGATTGCTCAATCAAATGGAAGTTCTATTTTTAGTTCTTTGAGAAATCTCCAAACTGTTTGCCATAGAGGTTTTGGTAATTTACATTTCCACCGACAGTGTATAAGTGTTTCCTAAAAAGTAGTTTTTGAAGCCAACTGCCTAAGTATACTTCCTAGCTCTACCATCTGCTAGCTGCATTATCTTGGTCAAATTACTTGAGCCACTTTGTGCCTCAATTTCTTCACTGATAGAACAGGGTTAATAGCAGAATCGAGATCACAGGGCTGTTGTGAGGGTTAAAACAGATAATCTATATAGAAGCTGAATACACTGCCTGACACAAAAGTACTAATTTACTGCTGGCTGTATTAGTTAATGTTTAGGCTAACTTGCTGTAATAACATTGTTTTAAATAAGAAATGTTTATTTCTCCCCTGTAACAGTTGTGAAGATAGACAAGAGTTCATCCAGGGACCCAGCTGGCCATGTCTCTACTTGCCTCTGTGAGTAGATTCCGTATCTGAGTAACAAGCAGTTGTCTTCAACCACATGGGGTTGAAGTAGCTCATCAGTACCTTGTCCACATTCCAGCCCTGAGTAAGGCAATGTGTGGAGAGCAGGTGAGTTCATTCTTGAGGCCATTAAAGCAGAAGAATCCTGATTACTTCCACTCACATTTCATTAACCAAAACCTAGTTCAAATGGCCACACTGATTTGCAAGGGAAGCTGGGAAATGTCTCCAGCTAGGAAGCCATGTGCCCACCCATCATTTTGAGTGGAGAGGGGATCTATTATTTATTTTTACTTTTATTTTTGAGATGGAGTTTTGTTGTTGTCGCCCAGGCTGGAGTGCAATGGCAGGATCTCGGCGCACTGCAACCTTTGCCTCCTTGGTTCAAGCAATTCCCTGTGCCCAGCCAGGGAATCTATTATTAAAAAGAAAAAGGAGGCCCACTCTAATGACCTCCTTTTACTCTAATTACCTCCCTAAAGATCCTATGTCCAAATACACTCCCATTCTGAGGTATTTACGGATTTCAATATGTGAATTTTTGGGGAGACATAATTGGGCACATAGCATGGGTTAAAGAAAGTGGAAATTGTACCCTTTGACTTTTTTTTCTCCACCTTTCTGTGTAAGCAGGAAAGGACGTCTTTTGGAAAAAAGATATGGAGAAGAAAATGCCCAGGAATGTGTAGAAGCAAGGATCCTGAGTTGCTCTTCTGGTAAGAAAAAAATGAAGGGGATAAAATGGGTCTCTGGGGTACACTGCCTTTAGCTCCAGAAATGTAAATAGGCTCTTAGGCTCCTTCTGTTACAGGCTCACGTTCTTAATCCTAATGACAAGAATGCCATTAGGGTTATTAGTAAAAAGATATTTTCATTTTACATTTATGCCTGAACTTTGTAAGTTTCCATTTTAAACCAGGAAATAAACTCAGTCAGCACTTTTATTTATTTATTTTATTTTTATTTTTTGAGACAGAATCTCACTCTGTTGCCCAGGCTGGAGTGCAGTGGTGTGATTTCAACTCACTGCAACCTCCTCCCAGGTTCAAGTGATTCTCCTGCCTCAGCCTCCCAACTAGCTGGGATTACAGGTATGCACCACCACGCCTGGCTAATTTTGTGCTTTTAGTAGAGATGGGATTTCTCCATGTCGGTCAGGCTGCTCTTGAACTCCCGACCTCAGGTGATCTGCTCGCCTCGGCCTCCCAAAGTGCTGGGATTACAGGTATGAGCCACCTCACCAGGCCGTATTTCTTTTTTTATTTTTATTTTTTGAGACAGTCTCGCTCTGTTGCCAGGCTGGAGTGCAGTGGCATGATCTCGGCTCACTGCAACCTCCAACTCCCTGGTTCAAGCAATTCTCCTTCCTCAGCCTCCTGAGTGCTGGGATTACAGGCATGTGCCACCATGCCCAGTTAATTTTTGTATTTTTAGTAGAGACAGGGTTTCACCAGGTTGGCCAGGCTGGTCTTGAACTCCTGATCTCAAGTGATCCACCGGCCTCGGCCTCCCAAAGTGCTGGATTACAGGTGTAAGCCACCATGCCCAGCCAGTCAGTGTGTGTGTGTGTGTGTGTGTGTGTGTGTGTGTATATATATATATATATATCAAGGAAATTAGCTGTGAGAATAAAAGGATAAGCAAGTAATGAATGTGTTCATCACTTTAGTTTTTGGTCATTAGCCAGTGTTTAATCTTTAATTATAAGCTGAGTTTCTGTTCCATGCAACTGAAAAAGATCTAACACAGGCGGAATAATAAGAAGACTTCATGGGAGCCATGGGATATAAAGCTGCAGGATAGAGGCCGAGTATATTTCAAGGGGGAGGGCCTCCTTACTTATGACATAGGCATCATAATGAGCACAGTGAGAAGTCTGCTTTTGGATGATGACAGTAATTTACACTGGCAGAGTTGTGTAGCAGGGGTCCTGATTTGAGTCTAAGCTCTGTTCCCTCTAGGACTCAGCCATGGGGGCGTCCATCTGGAACACTGGTGGAGTTAGTCCACCTGAGAATATATTCACATAAGGGACAAGATAGCCTTTTGGGAGTCAGAGCTTGTGCATTTGGTTTGAGGCAATGTGAAAAACTGTAAACAATCTCAGATTTCACCCAACTTACAAGCTAAAAAGTTCGCCTGGCACATGGATGCTGGCAGAAGACATCATAGTCCCGAGGCAGAATGAAGACTTTCTTACAGCAATAGCGATAGTAATAGCCAGAGTATCCGTTTTGTGGTTTGTTTTTGGCATTAGTTTGCAAAGTCCCCATTTCCACAGGGAGAGGCAAAGAAGGCCAGATGGCATCTGCCCTTGCAGTGGGCTGCATTGTAGAAGAGGAACCTTCAGCTTCAGGAGCCGGAATCTTTTATAATGGCAATAAACTTGCTTGCCCTTCGCTCTGGAAAACCTTATTCCTAGCCTCTAAGACTGTCTGCTCTACAAACATCCCTGAAGAGAGAGTCCTGAATGAAGGGCAGTCAGTGCTTCACTCGCCAGACGTGCAGAAATGCAAAACCCAATGAAGAATGATCTCTGACTAAACCAGTGTCTGAGCGAAAGGATAATTCTGAGGGTCTGTCCTGGTAACCTCTCACCCATAATAGCTCATACAGATTCACACCAGAGTTCTAATTTAAGCGGGTGGTAATTTAAGGGGCTGTGATAAAAGAGTAAAAACTAAAGGGACTGTTTCATTGAAATCCTGTTACGTCACTGAGAGTGCAAGAAATCAGTATCACTGGTATCATTTATTTTGACAAAGCTAATGAATGTGGCTTTGTGAGGCATTACCACATCTATAAGCACATTATCACAGTGGCCCGAACTGTGATATCACAGTGGCCCGAACTGTGATATCACAGTGGAGAGTAGAATATACCACCTCTTACTTAAAATGATATGTTCATGGATGTTAGTGGCATTCCAACATTAGCGTGAATTTTAAGTTTCCAAGAAATAATTTTAAGTCTCTAAGAAGTTTAGAATGATAAAGTTCCATCAATACTTGATGATTTTTGGATTATCCCCAAAAAACCCAATCAAATTTCTAGTAACGGTTAGTGATTTCTGAACTATCCCCAAAGATCCTGAGAGTACTAAAGGGCAGTTTCTTAATCTTTTTCCACATTATCACAAAGAATGGATGATGCTTATCTCAGTGATGTATTTCCATGGATGTACTCAAATTTGGGGGGGGGGAAACACCCCACAACAATTTTATTGGTACATGAAGAAAATAATACTACAAAGTCATTTTGTTAAATATTCACTTAAGGCTAGGCATCATGGTGGCTCATACCTATAATCCCAGCACTTGGGGAGGCGGAGGCAGGAGAATCACTTGAGCCCATGAGTTTGAGACTACCCTGGGCAACATAGTGAGACCCCATCTCTACAAAAATTAAAAATTAAAAAAATTAGTCTGGTGTAATGGTGAGCACCTGTAGTTCCAGCTACTAGGGAGGCTCAGAAGGGAGGACGCTTGAGCCCAGGAAGTCATGGTCGCAGTGAGCTCTGATCGTGCCACTGCACTCCAGCCTGGGCAACAGAGTGAGACTGTTTCAGAAAAAGAAAAACAAGCCTTGGGCTCAGTGGCTCACACCTATAATCCCAACTCTATGGGAGGCCAAGGTGGGAGGATCACTTAAGCCCAGGAGTTCCAGATCTGACCAGGCAACAAGCGAGACACTGCCTCTATAACACATAAAAAAATTAGCGGGGCATGGTGGCATACACCTGTAGTCCCAGCTACTCGGGAAGCTGAGGTGTTAGGGGAGGATCACTTGAGCTCAGGAAGCTGAGGCTGCAGTGAGCTGTGTTCACACCACTGCACTTCAACCAGGATGATAGAGTGAGACCTTGTCTGTCAAACAAAACAAAAAACAAAAACAAAAACATGTTCACTTAACGTTAAGAATTCAACAATAGTGAAATCAGTTATGTAAGAATCGCCAAAATGTAGCATATCTAATTTTTAAATATTATGATTTCTCCCCCAACCTTTACTCACAATACCAATAAAACAAGTACACATTATCTGAAAAGGCATAAAATTTATTGTTAAAAACATAAAATTGGTAGATTCCCTCCATGTTATTAACATAAGGAAGATTTTCACTTTCCTTTGAGAGTTTTCACTGGGCTATCGTAACTGTTAGGACCCTACTAACAATGTTCAGAGCTACTGTTTTTGCGTACTGTAGATGTTGATGCACTCACTCACAATTTTCTCTTCTGTGGGCATGAGTGAAGTTTCCTTTATTTATTACATTTTTTAGAGATGGGGGTCTCACTTTGTTGCCCATGCTTGAGTGCAGTGGCATGGTCACACCTCTCTGCTGTCCTGAATCCCTGGGCTTGAGCAGTCCTCCCGCCCCGTGGGTGAAGCTTTAAAAAGTGAATTTGAAATACAAAAGTGAATTTGAAATACAAAAGTAATTCAAAATGGCTATAAAAATAGGTTGTGGTTTATGTATAATTCCCTGCATGAAACTCCTTTCTCAGGAAATTATATTGGAATGCATGTGAGAAAGTGATTTCTAAAATGCCTCATAATAGTCTGTGTGTGTATACATACATATACACAGATAAATAATTCAAAACTTTGGTACCTTATTATACATGCTTGTTTATTTTTGTTTGTTTGTTCCTTGAACATCTTGCATACCAAGATAAATTATTTTGGATCATCTAATATCAAAATGTGACATACCCAAACCAAACTAAAACAAAAAAACAAAATGTGGACAGGCATGGTAGCTGAGGCCTGTAATCCCAGCACTTTTGGAGGCTAAGGTGAGAGCTCAGGAGTTCAGGAGTTCAAGACCAGCCTGAGCAATATAGCAAGGCCTCGTCTCTGCTAAAGACAAACAAACAAACAAAAAAAAAAAAGTGGGGGGTGCTGGGCATGGTGGCTAATGCCTGTAATTCTGGCACTTTGGGAGGCCAAGGTAGGTGGATCTACTTGAGGTCAGGAGTTCAAGACCAGCCTGACCAACATGGTGAAACCCCATCACTAGTAAAGAAATACAAAATTAGTAGGACGTGGTGGCACACATCTGTAATTCCAGCTACTTGGGAGGCTGCGGCAGGAGAATTGATTGAACCCAGGAAGTGGAGGTTGCAGTGAGATCACGCCATTGCCCTCCAGCCTGGGCAACAAGAGCCAAACCCCGTTTCAAAAAAAAAAAGAAAAGAAACAAAAAAGTGACATACCAATGTGTTATTTCACTAATGTTGCAAGTGCTGAGCAAGAGGACATCTGAGCAGATGAAGCTGATGAGGTATCCTCTGAATGTGAGATTTCCTAGGGTGAAGATAAAACAAGCACTAAGGGGACTTTTACATAGGTTAGGGGACTTACATGTCTGGAAATACTGTAGTATCTGAGTGAAGAAGTTCAATGAAAAAATAATTGAGAGGTTGTTAAAGCTAGTCTAAATGCACCTTATGGCAACCGTAGTTACCATGAGAGTTACTGGGAACATCTATTTCTCTGCAACCAGGAGACAATTGGGAACTTGGCTTTTAGAACATTTTACTTTTTCTTTTTTTTCTTTTTGAGACAGAGTCTCACTCTGTTGTCAGGCTGGAGTGCAGCGGCACCATCTCGGCTCACTGCAACCTCCGCCTTCCGGGTTCAAGCAATTCTCCTGCCTCAGCCTCCCAAGTAGCTGGGACAACAGGCTCACGCCGTTAAGCCCGGTTTACTTTATTTTTTAAAAATTATTATTATTATTTATTTATTTTTTTTTAACTAGAGACAGGGTCTCACTATGTTTTCCAGGATGGTCTCACCATGTTTTCCAGGCTGGTCTCAAACTCCTAGGCTCAAGTGATCCTCCTGCTTCAGTCTCCCAAGATGCTGGGATTACAGGTGTGAACCTGCGTGCCTGGCCCCATTTTACTTTTCTTAGAGCATATTTAACACTTGAGTTTATATTTCATTATTCGTGCATCTTTCTCTCCTTCCTAGATTGTAACATCCTGAAGGGTACTGGTTGTGTATTTTTACTCTTAGAATCCCCCACAGTGCCTCACATCCAGTGTCCAGGGTTGTTTAGAACTTGAAACTGGGGAAGAACCAAGGAAGAGTCCCCAAAGATGGACACTATGATTTTTTTTTTTTTAAGAGACAAGGTCTCACACTGATGCCCAGGCTGGAGTACAGTGGTGCAGTCATAACTCACTGCAGCCTTGAACTCCTGGGCTCAAGCAATCCTCTCTCAGCCTCCTGAGTAGCTAGGATTACAAGAGCATGCCATTGTGCCTGGCTTATTTTTTAAACTTATTTTTCGTAGAGACAGGGTTTCACTATGTTGCCCAGGCTGATGTTCAATCCTTGGCCTCAAGCAATCCTCCCACCTCCAGCCTCCCAAAGCACTGAGATATAGTCGTGAACCACCACACCCGGCTCTCTTCTTCTATAAACTATGGCTGAGATTCCTACTTTTGGGAGCATTCTTGGTGTTTGCAGTTTCTGAGCATGATTCTCCAGTAAACTGAAAAATCCTCTGATATAGTTCCAACAAATTCCCGTTTGCTTACGTTAGCTGAAATTGGTTTCCCTTGCTTACAACCAAAGAACTGTGACAGGAGAAAACAAAGGCAGTTGGTCGGGCATGGTGGCTCACAGCTGTAATCCCACCACTCGGGGAGACCAAGGCGGGCAGATTACCTGAAGTCGAGAGTTTGAGACCAGCCTGGCCAACATGGTGAAACCCTGTCTCTACTAAAAATACATAGTTAGCTGGGCATGGTGGCAGGCGGCTGTAGTCCCAGCTACTCCGGAGGCTGAGGCAGGAGAATCGCTTGCCTGGGAGATGGAAGTTGCAGTGAGCCGAGATCATACCACTGCACTCCAGCCTGGGCCACAAGAGCGAAACTCTGTCTCAAAAAACAAAATCAAAGAGAAAACCAAAGGCAGCCATCTTCCTCCAGTTTTTAGCAGTCTCTCCCGGTACCTCTCCATCTAAATCCGTCTTTCCAGGTCCCACCACAAAAGTACTTGGAATTGTTCAAGCCTTAGTTCTTGAGGCCCCAAACACTACATTCACGTTGTTCATGGGGCAATTTTTAAATAAAAAATGTGTGAAAGAAATCCTCTTAGAAATGTAACATGTAACTTTTAACATGCTACTGAATTGCAGCAAGCATGTGGAAATACTGGAAAGGCAGCTGTAGATGAAACAGCCAAGGGAGAGCCAACAATTATGGTTGGTGTTAAGTTAGATGAGTTGAAATAAGAGACAAATATTTCCTAGGATTGTATTAAGGCATATGCATGAAAAAGGAGGGAAGCAATTATTTTTGCTTTATTTGGCACTGGGCAGGCTTCAGTTGGAACAAACTATATTTAATTTTACATGTCATACTATATAAAGAGAAAAAACTTGGACAGTATTCAGAGAACAGCAACTGATTAAAGGTTTGTGAAATTAGACCTATGGGAAATTGTGAAAAGAACTGGGCAAGTTCAGTCAAATGCAAGACATCCAGGTGTGATGAATGATGAACAATTAACTGTAAGTATGTGAAGAGATGGTTACCAAGTCTCAGGTATAGGTGACACAGAAAGGTAAATCATGGGATTGAAAAAACAAACAGGCCAGGTGTAGGGGCTCACACCTGCAATCCCAGCACTTTGGGAGGCCGAGGTGGAAGGATCGCTTGAGCCCAGGAGTTTGAGACCAGCCTAGGCAACAAAGCAAGACCCTATTTCTACAAAAAATAGAGAAAATTAGCTGGTCATGGTGGTGCGCACCTGTGGTCCCAGCTACTCGAGAGGTTGAGGTGAGATGGTCACTTGGGCCCAGGATGTCAAGGGGGCAGTGAGCTGTGGCTGCGCTACTCCACTCCGGAGAGATATCCTGCCTCAACAAATTGCATAGCAATGGAAGTAGAGACCAAATATTGTGAAAAGGTTAAACCAAAAAGCTTTAAAGAAACTGATGGAGTTATAATTGAGAATTCTGTATATACTATTATTGAAACAATTGAATTCAATTTTATACTTATACTGAATTAATTAGAAATAACTTAGAAGAGGCCGGGCGCGGTGGCTCAAGCCTGTAAT
>NW_012102965.1:1318298-1345012 GCF_000951045.1 Mandrillus leucophaeus | reverse complement strand
TAGGCTAGCAAGAACAGCGAACAGCTCCTGAATAAGGAGCTGAATAAGCAAGAACAGCTCCTGAATAAGGGCAGTTCCTCTGTAAGTAAGGGATTGTGTGGGGCAAAGGGTAGGAGAAAAAGTGTGGTGAACAGCTTTTCTGGCCCTTGGAGTTTATCCTTCATTAAAGATTACCCAGGAATCCCCACCATGAGATACATAATTCTCTCCAAAAGGGTCCTGTAACATATTTAATTCATAAAATCTAATATGCATGTTCATTGTACTAATCTTTCAATTTTTTTAAAATAAAAAGCTGAGATCCTCTGAGTATTTGTTTCTTATTTGCACCCTTTCTTGCTAAACTAGTTTCATTATACTGCTTTGATGTCTCCCTGATGGTAATTTTCTTGTTGCTGTTATTACTGTGTACACTTGGTAGAGAAATTAGATAAATCTTCAAGAAATGAAGAATTTTTTAAATGATTGAAAACCAAATAAATACATTTTACTAAAATTCTGGCAGGCAAAGTCTTTAAGTTATTACATAATTATCTAGTTAACATTCTTATTTTTAAAATTGTATTTTAAATTTGAAATGCAATGCAATGCATTCATACAACTTAAAACTCAATAGCTACAAAAGGATATCTAATAGAAGTTTCTGGCCTGGTGTGGTAGCACATGCCTATAATCCTAACTACTCAGGAGGCTGAGGTAGGAGAATCACCTGAGTCCTGGAGTTTGAGGCTGCAATGAGCTATAATTGCACCGTTGCACTTCAGTCTGGGTGACAGAATGAGACCCTGTCTCAAAAAACAAACAAAAACCCAAAAAACAACAAAAACTATGTGTGGGCTTTTGTGTGGACATAAGCTTTCAACTTCTTTGGTAAATGCCAAAGCTTCCTTGTTAAATACCGAGGAGCGTGATTACTAGATCATGGGGTAAGTGTATGTTTCATTTTTTATTTATTTTTATTTTTATTTTTTTGAGATGGAGTCTCACTCTGTCGCTCAGGTTGGAGTGCACTGGTGTGATCTCGGTGGGATTACAGGCATGAGTCACTGTGCCTGGCCTGTTTCGTTTTTTAATAAACTGCCAAACTGCCTTATAAAGTAGTCTTCCATCTTACATTCCCACTAGCAACGAATGAGAGTTCCTGTTGCTACACATCCTCTCCAGCATTTGATGTTGCCAGTGTTCTGGATTTTGGTCATTCTAATAGGTGTGTAGGATGGGCACTGTGACTCACACCTGTAATCTCAACACTTTGCAAGGCCGAAGTGGGAGGACTGCTTGAGGCCAGGAGGTTGAGACTGCAGTGAGCTATGATCATACCACTGTACTTCAGCCTTGGCAACAGAATGAGATTCTGTCTTTAAAAAACATATCGGGCCAGGCATGGTGGCTCACGCCTGTAATCCCAGCACTTTGGGAGGCTGAGGCAGGCGGATCACAAGGTCAGGAGTTCGAGACCAGCCTGGCCAGCATGGTGAAACCCCGTCTCTACTAAAAATACAAAAAAAAAATTAGCTGGGCATGGTGGCACATGCCTGTAGTCCCAGCTACTTGGGAGCCTGAGGCAGAAGAATTGTTTGAACCTGGCAGGCAGAGGTTGCAGTGAGCCAAGATTGTGCCACTGCACTCCAGCCTGGGTGACAGAGCGAGACTCCATCTCAAAAACAAACAAGTAAACAAACAAACATATCATCCTCATCATAGGTTTTGGTGAGGTATTATTGTGTTTGCATTTCACTGATGACATACGACGTGCAGCATCTTTTTCTTTCCTTCTTAGAAAAAAATTCAGATCCTGCACATGAAGCATCTTTTCATATGCTTATTTCTCACCTGAATATCTTCTTCAGTGTGATGTCTTTCAAGGTGTTTGGTGCTTTTTTTTTTTGAGATGGGGTCTCACTGTTGCCCAGGCTGAAGTGCAGTGGTGTGGTCTCAGCTCACTGCAGCCTCCGCCTCCCAGGCTCAAGTGATCCTCCCACCTCAGCCTCCCAAGTGAGTAGCTGGGACCACAGTGACACGCCACCATGCCTGGCTAATTTTTGTATTTTTAGTAGAGACGGGGGTTTCTCCATGCTGGCCAGGCTGGTCTCAAACTCCTGGGCTCCAATGATACACTAGCCTTGGGCTCCCAAAGTACTGGGCTTACAGGCGTGAGCCATCGGGCCCAGCCTGGTACATTTTTTAATTGGGTGTTTTCTTATTGATGAGTTTTAAGAATTCTTTGTCGGCAAGGTGTGGTGGCTTACAACTGTAATCCCAGCACTTTGGGAGGCCGAGGCGGGCGGATCAGGAGGTCAGGAGATTGAGACCATCCTGGCTAACACGGTGAAACCCGTCTCTACTAAAAACACAAAAAAAGTAGTTGGGCGTGGTGGCGGGCGCCTGTAGTCCCAGCTACTTGGGAGGCTGAGGCAGGACAATGATGTGAACCTGGGAGGCGGAGCTTGCAGTCAGCCGAGATCGCGCCTCTGCACTCCAGCCTGGGCCACAGAGTGAGACTCCTTCTCAAAGAATTTATTGTCTATTTCAGATAACAGTCTTTTATCGGATGTGTCTTACAAATATTTTCTCCCAATCTGTGGCTTCTCTTTTTATCCACTCGACAGTGTCTTTTCCAGAGCACAAATTTTCAATTTTAAGGAAGTCCAACTTATTGGACTTATTAGTTCTTTCTTTCATGTATCATGCCTTTGGTGTTGTACCTAAAAAGTCATCGTGAAACCCTAGGTCATCTGGATTTAATTCTGTCTTATCTTTTAGGTGTTTTAAGGCTTTTGCATTGCATTTTATATCTAGACATATGACTTTTTTTTTTTTTTTTTTGACATGGAGACTCACTCTGTTGCTCAGGGTAGAGTGCAGTGATGCGATCTCAGCTCACTGCAACCTCTGCCTACTGGGTTCAAGCAATTCTCTGCCTCAGCCTGCAGAGCAGCTGGGATTACAGGCGCCCGCTTACTGCAGCTTTACAGTAGGTCTTTTTTTTTTTTTTTTTTTTTTTTTTGAGATGGAGTCTCATTCTGTTGCCCAGGCTGGAGTGCAGTGGCGAGATTTCGGCTCACTGCAAACTTCACCTCCCAGATTCAAGCAATTTTCCCGCCTCAGCCTCCTGAGTAGCTGGGATTACAGGCACCCACCACCATGCCCATCTAATTTTTGAATTTTTAGTAGAGACAGGGTTTCACCATGTTGGTCAGGCTGCTCTCGAACTCCTGACCTCAGGTGATCCACCTGCCTCAGCCTCCCTAAGTGCTGGGATTATAGGTATGAACCACCGTGCCCAGCCAGAAAGCCTTGAAGTTGGGTAGTGCCATCCTCTAACTTTGTTAATCTTCTTCAGTATTGCATTGCTTATTCTTGGTCTTTTCCCTCCTCCATATAAACTTTATTATTATTATTTTTTTTTTGCGAGACGGAATCCTGCTCTGTCGCCCAGGCTGGGGTGCAGTGGTGTGACCTTGGCTCACTACATGTTCTCCCTCCTGGGTTCACACCATTCTCCTGCCTCAGCCTCCTGAGTAGCTGGGATTACAGGCACCCACCACCTTGCCCGGCTAAATTATTATTATTATTTTTGTATTTTTAGTAGAGACGGGGTTTCACCATGTTAGCCAGGATGGTCTCAATCTCCTGACCTCATGATCCACCCGCCTCGGCCTCCCAAAGCGTGTTAGCTTTTATGACAATTTAAACATATATAGGCTGGGCACGGTGGCTCACGCCTGTAATCCCAGCACTTTGGGAGGCCAAGGCGGGTAGATCACCTGAAGTCAGGAGTTCGGGACTAGCCTGGCCAACATGGTTAAACCCCATCTCTACTAAAAATACAAAAATTAGCCAGGTGTGGTGGCAGGTGCCTGTAATCCCAGCTACTTGGGAGACTGAGGCAGGAGAATCGCTTGAACCTAGGAGGCAGAGGTTGCAGTGAGCTGAGATCATGCCACTGCACTCCAGCCTGGACGACAGAGCAAGACTCGGTCTCAAAAACAAACAAATAAAATATAGATCCTGAAACTACTTGCAAAAAGAAAAAAAATTTAAAAATAAACATATGAAAGGTATATGTAGTTCCAAATATCAGCTTACAGTAATATGACTGTAAGTCATGGGTGAGGGACTAAAACAAACATACACTAAACTGGACAAACAGGTTTTGAGTCTATTAGAGTCCAAAGGTGGCAAAGTTACAGTTAAATGAATAGTGCACAAACAAAAATTGTTAAAAGAACAGTGGTGAAAGGAGAGAGAGGGGAATCACTTACTGAGAAATACATTTTTGTGAGTAGTACACATAGTCTTGACCAAGTGGGTATAGGACACAGACTGCTGTGTGGCCACAAAGGGGACTAAATTAAAGAGGATAGATGGATTCTTTTTTTTTTCTGGGACGAAGTCTCACTCTGTTGCCCAGGCTGGAGTGCAGTGGCATGATCTCAGCTAGCGATTCAAAGGATTCTCCTGCCTCAGCCTCCCAAGTAGCTGGGATTACAGGCGCCCACCACCACGCCCATCTAATTTTTGTATTTTTATTAGAGACGGGGTTTCATCATGTTGGCCAGGATGGTCTCGATCTCTTGACCTCGTGATCCTCCCTCCTTGGCCTCCCAAAGTGCTGGGATTACAGGTGTGAGCCATCATGCCCAGCCAGATGATAGATGGATTCTTTTTTTAGCTCACTACAACCTCTGCTTCCCAGATTCAAGTGAATCTCCTGCCTCAGCCTCCTGAGTAGCTGGGACTACAGGCATGCGGCACCATAGCCAGCTAATTTTTGTATTTTTAGTAGAGATGGGGTTTCACCATGTTGGCCAGGATGGTCTCGATCTCTTGACCTCGTGATCTGCCTGCCTCGGCCTCCCAAAGTGCTAGGATTACAGGCGTCAGCCACCGCACCCAGCCTGATAGATGGATTCTTATAAATCCAATCCCATTACTGAAAAGCAACTCCAAGCATAGGCCCTATAATAATAGGTCAGTAGCATCTTTATCATCCCCATCCATGTAAATTCCTTTCATTTTACTAACACGCTATAAAATAAACAGAATACGTAGTCATAAAACATGGAACTTCAAGACTAAATACAAGAAACAAAGATTTAAAACAAGGGTATATTTTTTATAAATAGCCAGTCCTCTATGACTGCCTAACGTAACTGCTGCATATTGGACTTCCACATAAGATTTAGTTGGAAGAAAGGCTTCTTCTATTACTTTAAAAAAATCTAAAAACTACCTGTCTAAACAATGGCAAAACTATTACAAATACATGTGGATTTAGGCCTGGTGTGGTGGCTCATACCTGTAATCCTAGCACTTTGGGAAGTCGAGGAGGGCAGATCACTTGAGCCCAGGAGTTCAAGACCAGCCTGGGCAACATGGTGAGACTCCATCTCCACTAAAAATACAAAAAGGAGATGGGCATGGTGGTGGGCACCTATAATCTCAGCTGCTCAGGAGGCTGAGGTGGGAGGATGACCCGAGCCTGGGAGGTTGAGGCTGCAATGAGCCGTGATTGTGACACTGCACTCCAGCCTGCGTGACAGAGTAAGACCCTGTCTCAAACAACAATAATAACAAAAACAAAAACCCACAAATACACGTGAATTAAAAAAAAAAAAGCAGCATTTCAAAATACTTTGGTTGACTTAACCTAAGTAAAGCCAAAAATCATCAAATATTCCACAGCACACAAAGATCTAAAATGCAGAAAATATAATGCACAAAAATATTTTCATATTAATACATTAATTAACATATTGTTGAATTCTGGATTTTGCTGACTTACAAATAGGCACCAAAGAAGTACATCTAAGTTTGAGGTGTATCCCTAGCCTTGAAAACTCAATCACAGTGTTTTGCAATCTTAGGCACATGTCTAATGTATGACTTGTATAAAAAGGACAGGTTGTCCTTAATACTTGAAGATTAAGTAGCTAGACTAGTGCATGTTTTGCCTATAGCCCTCCCTATGCTGATGAGATACTATTACAGTCTTCACAGCTATGATTTTGCTTGCTAGGACCCCATCTTCAGTCAGTTTGGGCTGGTGTAACAAAGTACCATAAACTGGATGACTTAAAGACAATTTATTTCTCACAGCTCCAGAGGCTGAAAGTCCAAGATCAGAGTGCCAGTGTAGGGTTCTGGTGAGGGTTCTTTTCCAGGCTGACTTCTTGTATCCTTACATGGCACAAAGGGAGTGAGCTGGCTCTCTGGACTCTTCCTATATGGCACTAATCCCATCCACGAGGGTTCCACCCTCATGACCTATTACCTCCCAAAGATCCCATCTCCAAAACCCATCACATTGGGAATTAGGTTTCAACATATGAATAGAAAGGGAAACCTACGTCCATAACCAGCCCTGTTTTTGCTTGTGGCTCCACTTCTGCCTAATGGGATTCAATGATACTTTTTTTCTTAAATGTAAATTTTTTTTGCCTAAAACTATTGTATATCACCATCCTGTTTCGAGTTAAAGATAAAATATTTCCCAGTTTCTTCAACCTTTAACATAAACTATACTACAAATGTAAACAAATTTTTTCCCACCATAATGGCTTTAAAAAGTAGAATAAATACTGCAGTCAAGACATCACCTTAAGTTAAATTATTTTTTTGTTGTTTCTTGAGACAGGGCTTTGCTCTGTTGTGCAGGCTGGAGTGCAGTGGCATGATCATGACTCGCTGCAGCCTCAACCTTCCGGGCTCAAGCAATTCACCCACCTTGGCATCCCAAGTAGCTAGAACTACAGACATATAGTATCACGCCAGCTTAATTTTTTAATTTTAATTTTTAGTAGAGAAAAGGTGATATGGTTTGGCTTTGTCCCCACTCAAATCTCATCTTGAATTGTAGCTCCCAGAACTCCCATGTGTGGTGGGAGGGACCCGGCGGGAGATAACTGAATCATGGGGGTAGTTTCCCCACACTGTTCTCATAGTGGTGAATAAGTCTCACGAGATCTGACGATTTCATAAGGGGTTTCTCCTTTAGATTGGCTCTCATTTCTCTCTTGTCTGCCGCCACCTAAGACGTGCCTTTCACCTTCCGCCATGATTGTGAGGCCTCTCCAGCCACGTGGAACTGTGAGTCCACTAAACCTCTTTTTCTTTATAAATTACCCAGTCTTGGGTATGTCTTTATAAGCAGCATGAGAATGGACTAATACATGAGGGCTGATCTCAAACTCCTGACCTCAAGCAATCCTCCTGCCTTGGCATTCCAAAGTATTGGGATTACAGGCGTGAACTACTGTGCCTAGCCTAAGGTCAATTCTTGAATACAGAGACTGTATAAAGATAGGACATTCATGATTTGGACTCTTAAACATAAACCAACTCTTCAAAGCCTTTGCATCATCTCATCAGTGTTGCCTGAAGTTTTTGACCAAGTATCTCAATCTGCTAGGGCTGCTGTAACAAAGTATCACAAACTGGATAGTTTAAACAACAGACATTTGCCTCACAGTTCCGGAGGCTGCAAGTCCAAGATCAAGGTGAGCAGGACTGATCCTTCTGAGGGCTGTGAGGAGAATATGTCCCAGGACCCTCCCCTTGCTTCTGACAGTTTGCTGGCTACCTTTGGAGTTCCTTGGCTAGTAAAAGCATTACCCCAGTGTCCGCCTTTACCTTCAAAAGGCATAGGCATTCTTCCTGTTTGTGTGTCTGTGTTCAAATTTTCTGCTCTTGGAAGGACATGAGTCATACTGGATTAGGGATTGGGGGACCACCTTATTGCTTCTTTTTTTCTTTCACTTTTGTTTGTTTGTTTGTTTGAGACGGAGTCTCGCTCTGTCTCCTAAGCTGGAGTGTAGTGGTGTGGCTCACTGCAAACTCCACCTCCCAGTTTTAAGCGATTCTCCCACCTCACCCTCCCGAGTAGCTGGGATTACAGGTGTCTGCCACCAAAATACAAAATAATTTTTGTATTTTCAGTAGAGACAGGGTTTCACTATGTTGGCCAGGCTGGTCTCGAACTCCTGACCTCAGGTGATCCGTCTGCCTCGGCCTCCCAAAGTGCTGGGATTACAGGTGAGAGCTACCACGTCCAGCCTAATTTTTGTATTTTTAGTAGAGACGGAGTTTCACCATGTTGCCCAGGTTGGTCTTGAACTCCTGACCTCAGGTGATCCACCCACTTTGGCCTCCCCAGAGTGCTGGGATTACAGGTGTGAGCCACCATGCCTGGCCTCCTATTGCTTCTTAACTTGACCTCACTATTACATCTGCAATGATCGTATTTCCAAATAAGGTCACAGATTGAGATAATGGGGGTTAGAACTTAAACATGAATTTTTGAGGTACACAATTTAACCTGTAATACACTATATTATGTCTGTATTTATTTATAAATTATTTTGATCCAGTACTATAATAACAATTATACACACTGTAACTCCTACACAATTTGAAATTTTAAAATTAAGACAAAGGTAACTGTACATAGAATCAGTATGTTTTCTGAACCCTTATAGATTGTCTTGCACACTCCTGGATTACACAAATCTCATCAATCTCAAGAATAAAATCAAACTCTTTGGCTTGACAACCTTCCACAATCTGACCTCTGTTTTCTCGCCAGTCTCATCTCCTGTCATTCACAATATTTCCAGCATTCCAACCAGTCTGAACTTTTGCAGTTTCTCTTGTGCGCTAGGCTCTTTCTTCATTCAACAACTCTATGCATGCTGTCTCCTGCTACTGGAACGCCCTCATTCTCCTTGCTTCCCATGAACACATGGTAAACTCCAATCATCTTCCGAAACTCGGTTCAAACGTCATCTCCCCTGGGGAGCCTACACTGACTGCTCTAGGCAGCATGAAGCATTTTGTCAGTGCCAGTAGCACCTTGGTCGTATCTTTATTATTGCAAATTTCTGTTTACACATATGTCATGTGGAACCGATAGCTGGCCTACAAAAACAATGCAATTTCAGGTGGTTCTACTTAACATTCCCTAGACAACAAGTCCACTGAGAGCAGGGACTGTGTTTCATTTATTTTATATTTCCAGTCACTAAAATGGGGTTTGGCATAAAGTAAATGCCTAATACAGGCTTTCTGAAATTAAGGAAAAGCTTACTCTAGCACCGCAAACTGTCTACTTGCAGATTTTCCTTTTCGAGAATGGGGTAGTAACTTGATCTCTTCTATAACAATAACTATTAACTATTACTTAAATTTTCTTTGGTTTTATTTAGCTTAACATTATTTTAAACAATTCCTCCCCCTCTTTGTTTGCTTCTGTATATGTGGTAAAATATCTTCAAAAAATATACTCTTTTTTTTGGTTGTTGTTTGTTTTTAATTGGTGACTGGGGTTTCACTATGCTGCCCAGGTTGGGCTCAAGTGATCCTCTTGCTTCAGCTTACTGGGTAGCTGGGAATATAAGCATTTGCCACTGTGCCTGGCCTTATTTTTAAAAAATACAGAAAAATCAGGAACAAGGTACCTAAGTACTGTTTTGTAACCAATACCAAAGTATTTCACAATTTTACTGTCTTACTTTCAAAATATTTTAATGCTTTCAGATAAGAATTACAAGTAATCATAAGTAGGAATATACATAGGAAAGCTAAAGAGATTAGCTGTGTAAAATGAATATGACATTTAAAATTCTGACAATTACTTAGTAGCAGCAAAGGTAAATCTAATTCCCAAATTTCAATTGTCCCTAATATTATCTGGTTTGAAGAAAAGCTGTGATAACGGCAACAGTGTTTAAGTATTACATGGGTAGTCAAAAGGCAAATTGGTCTGATCTGACATGTGGATCTGGCCAACTGAAGTTAGAAAGCAGTACCTGGTGAAGTCTGTGAGGAATTAGCAGGAAGTGAAAATGGTTACATGAACATTTTTCACTCTTCCTCATTAAAGTCCTTAAGTTAACAAAAGGTATTTACTGACTCCTCAGCATGCCAAGGCTGTCAAGGGCAACACTTTACACAATCTGGCTCTCACCCATTTTAGAGAGCCCTCTCCTTTTATGGCACTTTGTGTCCTTTATCCTTGAACCACAATGAACTTCTCACAAAGAATACCACATTGCATGTGTCATTACTCTCCATCTCTTTCCAAATGCTTGTTCCTCAGCCTAGAAAGTCTTTCCCCATGTTCTTTGCCTACTAATTTCATTATATTATTAATTACATTGTCACACAGTGCTGGGCACATTGTAGACACTTAATACTGTTTGATTGTCATCAGTAATAAATGAGATCACGGTCTTGAACAACAGAGCAACACAGTCTTAAACAAGAGATTATTTGGAAACAGATCTTGTGATTAAAGTTAACTCCATGAGGACAGAGACCGGGTCTGCCTTGTGCCTGGCAACAGGTAGGTGTTAAGCATTTACTGACTAAACACTTAACATATGTGGAAAATAAGGAAAGCAGACTTTTTTTTTTTTGAGATGGAGTCTTGCACTGTCACCCAGGCTGGAGTGCAATGGCTTGATCTCGGCTCACTGAAACCTCTGCCTCCTGGGTTCAAGGGATTCTCCTGCCTCAGCCTCCTGCGTAGCTGAAATTACAGGTGCCCACTGCCACACCCAGCTAATTGTTTTTTTGTAGTTTTAGTAGAGACGGGGTTTCACTATGTTGGCCATGCTGGTCTCGAACTCCTAACCTCGTGATCCGCCTGCCTCGGCCTCCCAAAGTGCTAGGACTACAGGCATGAGCCACTGTGCCCAGCCAAAAGCAGACTATTTAATAAACTTGACAATAAACTGAAGAAGTGAATCCATAAATGGATGGTGACAGAAGAACCTCTAGCATAAGTGGTAGTATACCAAGGAATAAAGAAACTGTAGAAAATAATGTCATTGACTAGCAAAAGCAAGCAAACGAACAAACAAAAAACCACACACAAAAAACTATTATAATGTTACTACAAACATAACAGATTATGGGGGAGAGAGGCAATATATATGTAAATATGACTTATGCTTTCAATTGTCATAAGTGGTCAGAGACATTAGTCTGCTGATAGAAATAAAAATAACACTACCTTTCATATCCTCAAAAAAAAAATCATTTCCCCCTAACATATTGGGGTTTTTCTGTTTGACACCCCTATTTGGAACTTCAAAAATGGTATTTAGGCTGGGTACTGTGGCTCACGCCTGTAATCCCAGCATTTTGGGAGGCTGAAGCAGGTGAATCACTGGAGGTCAGGAGTTCGAGACCAGCCTGGCCAACATGGCGAAACCCTGTCAACAAAAAATACAAAAATAAGCTGGGTGTGGTGGTGCGTGCCTATAGTCCCAGCTACTCAGGAGGCTAAGACACAGAATTGCTTGAATCTAGGAGGCAGAGGTTGCAGTGAGCTGAGATCGCACCACTGCATTCCAGCCTGGGTGACAGAGCAAGGTCCTGTTTCAAAAAAAAGAAAGGTATTTAATCCCCAAACATTTATTCATTCACAAATACCTATATTATAATTGTATACTGCAGTTTATATTGGTGCTGCATTATTTTAGGTTTCTTTCCCTATAACCATTGAATCACTTCACTTGGCATCATCAAGTGAACTTTTTTTTTTTTTGAGATGGATTCTTGCTCTTTTGCCCAGGCTGGAGTGCTGTGGTGCGATCTAGGCTCACTGCAACCTCCACCCTCCAGGTTCTAGACACTCTCCTGCCTTAGCCTCCCAAGTAGCTGGGATTACAGGTATGCACCATCACGCCCAGCTTGTTTTGTACTTTTAGTAGAGACAGGGTTTCACCATGTTGGCCAGGCTGGTCTCGAACTCCTGGCCTCAGGTGATCCACCTGCCTCAGCCTCCCAAAGTGCTGGGATTATAGGCGTGAGCCACTGCGCCCAGCCCATCAAACAACTTTTAAGAGAAACTGTGTGCCTCCAGGATCTATGCCATGTACTGCCAGTTTACTGTAAGGAAACTAAAGTAACTGGGTGTCCAGACTATTCACACATTTGACACAGATGAAAGTGATGAGTAAGGCATACTGGCAGTATTTGTAAGCTCAGATGGCAAGATTAAGATTTCAGGACAAACCCTACCTAAGGTTAAAAGAACTTAACAAATAGAAAGCATCTTTATCTTGCATTTGCACTTGTCCATCTATGTTGTCAAAGCTGGATTTGGCAAACCTTTACTTCAGGTTTCAGGTCTTGATATTCAAGGTTTCTTGGTATCTGATTTGTCTCTCCTTATTCTACACTTTCACCAGCAGAAAACTCCCAGTGACATTAGAACTTAGTATTTTCCACCCATTGAGATGAATTATACAGATTAAATAGGGAAAAGATTAGGATTAAAATCCTTAGAATAGGCTGGGCACGGTGGTTCACGCCTGTAATCCCAGCACTTTGGGAGGCCGAGGTGGGTGGATCACGAGGTCAGGAGATCGAGACCATCCTGGCTAACATGGTGAAACCCCATCTCTACTAAAAATACAAAAAATCAGCCAGGCGTAGTGGCGGGCACCTGTAGTCCCAGCTACTCAAGAGGCTGAGGCAGGAGAATGGCGTGAACCTGGGAGGTGGAGCTTGCAGTGAGCCAAGATCACGCCACTGCCCTCCAGCCTGGGTGACAGAGTGAGACTCCGTCTTAAAAAAAAAAAAATCCTTAGAATAGGCATTATATGTAAAGAGACTTATTGGGTTAGTTTTAAAAGTTAAACAACAGAGTGGTTATTTCCTTGATGGGTCCTTAGCTGTTGGTATAAGCTAATGGTATAGAAGTAGTTATTACTTTGAGGGGAATCAAGAAGAGCCAGCACTTGAATGTGAGGCAAAATATATATTAGGATATCATCATATTGTTACCTCAAGGCACTGTACATAAATCATACAGACAAGCTTTTCAAAGCAGAATCTGCAAAATTAAAATTATGAAATGACTTTGTGACAGTCGTAGTTTTGTAATTTGTTGGCTGTACTCGCATGTGTGGTATTTGTACAAAACTGCACTCTTCTAACTGTGGGTTATCAGTTATCAGGAACCCACTCCCGTAAAAACTAATCTACTCCTGGATAATGGCATTAATCCTTTCATGGGGCAGAGCCCTCATGACCTCATCACCTCTTAAAGCCCCACCACTCAACACTGTTGCATTAGAGATTCAGTTTCTAAGCCATGAACTTTGGGGAACACACAACTTTTGGGGACACATTCAAACCTGTTCTTTTCTATGAGATAAAAGCGCTGGAATCTACCAGCACTCTAAGAAACACTGCATCTTTTTTGAATGTCTATTTTCTGAACATAAAACTTTAATTAACTTAAACTTCTAAAGAGGTCTGACCAATGTCTGGGTTTAACATTCTGATGCTTTAAACTTCTGCTTCCTCTTGCAAAATAGGACATATTAGAAAGAAAACTGGTGTAGAGTCAGAATAAACATGAAATTCCAGCTCAGTTTTGAAAAATGCCTTGGAAAGCTTTGTAGAATTGGGATGATGCAAAACACCCACAAACATAAGAGATACACAAGGCACTCAGTAAACAGTATCCTCTTAACCACAAGTGGTGTGACAATGTGGCTCAAACTATGAAGCCAAGAATGGTTACTCTGGAGGTTATTCACTGTTCAAAAAGAAAGTAAAGGATAGTAAAGAAAATTAACAAATTAGGTACTGGGCTGCATTTGCAATTCGGACATTCTATGAGTCTATCATTTTTCCTTACATTTCTTTGCCACACCTAGGCTTTGAGGTGTGGATAAATACATTTTACCCTCTACCTACCAGTTCTTACCTAAAATAGCTTCCTCTTCCTGGAGAATTGACTAGAACCACAAACCATTTTTTTTTTTTTTTAACAACCACAAAACTTAAGCTTTTCTTTTCAGAGATTTACATTATTGAAAAAGGCTCCTTATACCCATTTTACAGGCCTCCTATCCCTTTCTTAAAATAAGTATCAAAATGAGCTGATGTTCTTCCATATGAAAATTCTGGCAGCATAATTAACCCCAGGAGAGACATTTATGGATAGTTTCTATTTACTCCATTTGGCCCCTTTTACTCTTTCTACCTTTTGCTTTCTGCTGTGTGGCTGCTAATGGATCTTCAGTGAAGCCTTTAAGCGGTGGCTGATCCCTCTACTACAATTTTCAACTTTATTTTCCCCCAGTTTGCTCTCCTTAAATACACAGAGGACAGCTCTAAAAACTGCTAACACACATTTGTTGTGGCTGGAAGTTTGAATATATTCGATTAGCATCTATTCCAGCAATGGACAAAGGCAGGGTTGTGCATGAAAACAAACCAAACTCTCAAAACTATCTTAACAAAACGAAGCTACTCCTTTCTAGATGGAAGTCAGCCTGCTCGTCTGTGGGTTATATCTGACTCACAGATGTTTTGTTCGGCTTGCATGGTGTTTAGGAAACTTCCCATTAAAAAGTCTACATATTTAGCAAGTAGGCCCACTATTTCCATAAGGGAACGATCAGCGAGCGCTGAGAAGCACAAATGTATATTGTAGAAAACACACCACATTCCCAGTTTTCTATAGTCCCCTCCACTTCCTATTATCTCACATTCAACCTGACTCTGACTTATTATTATTTTTTACCCATTGCTACGGTTTCAATGTGTCCCCTCCAAAATTCAGGTGTTGAAACTTAATGGCCAATGTAATGGTATTAAGATGTGGGGCCTTTAAGAGATGTTTAGGCCAGAAGGGTTGCTCTCTTGTGAATGAGGTTTATGGGATTACAAGAGGCTTCATGGGCAAGCGGATCACTTGAGCCCAAGAGTCTGTGACCAGCCTGGGTAACACAGTGAGGCCCCATCTCTACAAAAAATAAACAAAAATTAGCTGCGAGCTGTGGTGAGTGTCTGAAGTCCTAGCTACTTGGGAGGCTGAGGTGGTAGGATCACTTTAGTCCAGGAGGTTGAGGCTGCAGTTGCGCCACTGCACGCCAGCCTGGGTGACAGAACAAGATTCTGTCTCAAAATAAGTAAATAAGATAAAAGAAGCCTCATGAAGCCTTCAGCCTGCTAACCTTCTGCCTTCTACCATGTGAGGCCAATATGTTCCTCCCCTCAGGAGGATGTGGCCCATATCAAACAAATGAACCTGCCAGTGCCAGGATCTTGGGCCTCCAGCCCCTACAATTGTGAGAAAATAAATTTCTGTTCTTTATAAAAGACCCAGTTTCAGCCGGGCATGCTGGTTCATGTCTCTAATCCTAGCACTTTGGGGGACCATGGTGGTCAGAGTGTTTGAGCCCAGGAGTTCTCAACCAGCCTGGGCAACAACATGGCGAAGCCCTGTCTCTACAAAAATATAAAAATTAGCTGGGTATGGTGGCGCATGCCCTAGTCCCAGCCACTCGGGAGGCTGAGGTGGGGGGAATGCTTGAGCCCAGGAGGTCAAGGCTACAGCGAGCTGTGAGCCTGCCACTGCACTCTAGCCTGGGTGACAGAGCTGAGACCCGACCTCAAAAAAAAAAAAAAAAAAAAAAGGTGGAGAAGCAGGGTGTAGGGTAGGTAGGGTAGCATGCTTTTGGTAGAGCCGTTACAGGGAATGAAATGGAAAAGGAAGCAACAGATAACCAGTGAGTCAACAACACCAACGACCGAAAAGCAAAAAGGTATGGAGATGAGAAAACGCACTTCATGTTCAACAGGTCCAAGGTCCAAGAGTACCTGAAACTTGTCACTCTTCCAGTGTTTCTTGGCTCAGGGAATGGCCCCACTGTCCAAGTTTTGCTGGTTAGAAATATAGAAGGTACTCATGATATCTGCTTCCCTTACGTTCATTATCCAAATCATCACATAGGCAACAGCCAAAGGAAAAAGCACATCAGGTAGAGAGAACCACATATGCAATGTTCCTATGTTGAAAGACAACATCGTGCATTCTGGAGATTAAAGATCTTTTAGTTTGAACGAAGAAGGGGCTAGATCATGAAGGGTCTTATAGGACACATTAAGGATTTTGTTTTTTGTCTTGAGAGCAATAAAAGCCATTGACTTCAGGTCTGAAGCAAGGCAAGAGAGGTGGTCAGATCCAGGCTTTTTTTCGTTTTTTTGAGACGGAATCTCACTCTGTTGCCCAGGCTGGAGTGCCCTGGCATGATCTCGGCTCGCTGCAACCTCTGTCTCCCAGATTCAAGCGATTTGCCACCACAGCCTCCCGAGTAGCGGGACTACAAGGGTGTGCCACCATGCCCAGCTAATTTTTGTATTTTTAGTAGAGACAAAGTTTCACCACATTGGCCAGGCTGGTCTCAAACTCCTGACCTCAGGTGATCTGCCTGCCTCGGCCTCCCAAAGTGCTGGGATTACAGGCATGAGCCACTGTACCTGGCCGAGGTCTTGAAAAGAGCTTTCTAGCTGTAGAATAAAAAATCTGTATGAGATTATAAAGAGATTATGCTAAAAGAAATTGGTGATAGTGGTAGAAAATCTCCGCCAGTTAAGAGTTGACAAGAATAATCTAGTTGAAAGGGAATGGCTAATTACACAGGACAGAAAATAAGATAGTTGCGTATGTTTTATAACAGACAAGTACTGTCTTTAGACCTGGGTAAGGGGCCTCTGTTTACTTGGCCCTCCTCTTGCTGTAAAGGATGAGGAGCCCATGAGGTCAGGGGCCATGCCTGCCTGGAGCCTGCACTCCTCTTTTAGACTGGCTAGATCTGAGGGCAGAGTGAGCTGCCAATTGCACATCACCATTTGCAGGCGGCGGGGGATATGGACATATGCCTGGACATGTTGGGTGTATGTACAGCCCCTTTTGGTGTGGCAGGTGATGAAGTTGGGGATGGGAGGAGAATGGGGTCAGTCCGGGGACTCTGAGAACTCTAAATTCAAACATGGACTTCCAGATCATATGAAAGTGGATCTGTCAAGGAAGTAGAATAGAATGTATTTTATAGAAGTTTGTTATCTTGATATATTTTTTAAATATTTAGACAGATGGTGTGTGGACCTCCATAGCCACACTCTTGCCCAGGCTCTACAAATTTAGTGCCAGGCCTAATAACAGTGCATGAGAGTATAATGTAATGCAAGGAGTAACAGATTCATGCAGGCAAGGGTATAGTTTACCTGGGCTCTTAAGAAGTCAGATTTAGGCCGGGCGCGGTGGCTCAAGCCTGTAATCCCAGCACTTTGGGAGGCCGAGACGGGCGGATCACGAGGTCAGGAGATCGAGACCATCCTGGCTAACACGGTGAAACCCCGTCTCTACTAAAAAATACAAAAAAAACTAGCCGGGCGAGGTGGCGGGTGCCTGTAGTCCCAGCTACTCAGGAGGCTGAGGCAGGAGAATGGCGTGAACCCGGGAGGCGGGGCTTGCAGTGAGCCGAGATCTGGCCATTGCACTCCAGCCTGGGTGACAGAGCAAGACTCCGTCTCAAAAAAAAAAAAAAAAAAAGAAAAAAAGAAGTCAGATTTTCCAGACCTGTGTGCTAGAGATCAGAGAATGAGTGGTGCAAGTTTCCAGGCACTATATTAATGGATGTTAGAGACACTTTACTAGATTAGGAGGGTCAACAATTAAAAACTGAATTCAATTGTAATAGTTTCGTAGTGATTTTGAAAATCTTCTTGAATATGGCATAAGTTGAGTGTGGAAGGCACCTTAGTGATCATGTAATCAAATTTACTTATTTAACAGGTAAGAAAACAGAGGACCTAACAAGTGAAGCAGCCAGACTAAGGTCACGAAACTAGTGCATTAGCAGATGATTTCCAGCCTAATCCTCTCGGTCCACTCTCCCACCAATGCTAATTTTCTTGAAGACATCTGCTGCCAGTCAATTCCAATTAGAAAGTTTTCATGTTACACATTCAATAATTTTATTACTTTAAAAAATTTGAGGCACCTAAAAATAAGACCATAAACCAATATTAAATTTGACTTCAGAACATTTTTTTTTTTTGAGATGGAGTCTCATTCTGTTGTCCAGGCTGGAGTGCAGTGGCGCGATCTCGGCTCACTGCAGTCTCCACCTCCAGGGGTCAAGTGATTCTCTTGCCTCAGCCTCCTGAGTAGCTGGGACTACAGGCGTGCACCACCACGCCTGGCTAATTTTTTTTTGTATTTTTAGTAGAGACAGGATTTCACCATGTTGGTCAGGGTGGTTTCGAACTCCTGACCTCAGGTGATCCACCCACCACCGCCTCCCAAAGTGCTGGGATTACAGGCGTGAGCCACTCACCGCTCTTGGCCGAAAAAAAAAAAATTCTTAAAAATATTCTTTAAAAAATGAATAAATTGGCACTGTCACCCCGGCTGGAGTGCAATGGCAGATCTCGGCTCACTGCAACCTCCGCCTTCCGGATTCAAGGGCTTCTTCTGCCTCAGCCTCCAGAGTAGCTGGGACTACAGGGGCGTGCCACCACGCCCAGCTAATTATGTATTTTTAGTAGAGACAGGTTTTCACTATGTTGGCCAGGCTGGTCTCGAACTCCTGACATTGTGATCTGCCCACCTCGGCCTCCCAAAGTGCTGGGATTACAGGCGTGAGTCACCGCGCCTGGCCACATTCCTTATCTTTTAAGCTAAAACCCATCTCCCCAAATTGCTTATCTTCGAAGCAAAAATCAAAGCACATGCTTACAAAACATCCAACACGCAGTGTGCTTACTAAATGCTAAAATACAGAAATCGAAAAAAACAATTCTTGTCTTTCAAACATCTATAAATAATCGCCAACAAATTTTTCTTGGCAACTCTAAGTTATAATAATTATTATAAAATTAAAATCTTAAGGCCGGACATGGTGGCTCACGCTTGTAATCCTAGCACTTTGGGAAGAGGAGGTGGGCCGATCACCTGAGATCAGGAGTTCGAGTCCAGCCTGGCAAACATGGTAAAACCCCGTTTCTAATAAAAACACAAAAATTAGCCGAGCATGATGTCGGGCGCCTGTAATCCCTGTTATTGGGGAGGCTGAGGAAGGAGAATAGCTTGAATCCGGGAGGCGGAGGTTGCAGTGAGACGAGATCGCGCCACTGCACGCCAGCCTCGACGACAGAGCAAAACTCTGTCTCAATAAATAAACCAAATAAATAAATAAATAAAAAAATGTTAAGGGTCTAGCCACGACAGTTCAAAAAAGTCTCCAAATCCAGGCAGACTCTCTCCTTCAAGCTTGTAAGTAATCCGAAAGTTCTAGAGTTGCCGGAAGTTATCTCCCTCAATGGATTAGAGCACATGATCTAGCAATAATAACGTACCTTGTCACCACATCAAATGATTTTGAACACCTCCCATCATCGACTACCGACTAACAAAAAGAAGGACTTGATTCCCGGCAAATTTTTCTCTTCTGAACTGAGCATCCCCGAAATCCAACTTTCTGAACGCGCAGATGCACGGTGAGCGGTACCCCAGGAAAAATGGAAGGGAAAGTGGTACAAGCTAAAAGTCTTCTTGGCAGCAGAGACGATCGCTACCTCGGCCAAGACAGATCTGGGGGTCCAGGGCAGGGATTCTTCCCTGATATCCACCAGGCACCCGAGTTCACGCTGGCAACAGTGGAAGCCCTCCCCTCGCAGAGCGCTCCGCCACTAGCCGCACCCCTCCGAGCTCTGACCTCCAAAGAGGGTCCCTTTGGCGATCCCGCCCCTTCGTCTGATGTTTGTGCCTTTGATTGGCTCTTAGGTGGATCTCTCAGCGTGACTCGCCCAATGGAGGTCCCGGTCGGTGGCCCGGTCGCTCCGCCCCTTCCCTAGCCCACGCGGAGGGCCCGCCCCCTGCCCCGCGCCGGCTAGCGGAGGAGAGTAAATACAACAGAAGCGCAAAATGGCGGAACCGCCGAGCCCAGTGCACTGTGTCGCTGCCGCCGCCCCCACCGCCACCGTCTCGGAGAAAGAACCGTTTGGCAAGCTGCAGCCCTCCTCCCGGGACCCTCCGGGTTCTCTGTCCGCCAAGAAGGTCCGGACTGAGGAGAAGAAGGCACCGCGGAGAGTGAACGGAGAAGGGGGCAGCGGCGGGAACAGCAGGCAGCTGCAGCCGCCGGCAGCTCCTTCGCCTCAGAGCTATGGCAGCTCCGCGTCTTGGAGCTTTGCCCCTCTGTCTGCTGCTCCCTCCCCGTCCTCTTCTCGGAGCAGTTTCTCTTTTTCCGCTGGCACGGCCGTTCCCTCTTCAGCCTCCGCTTCCTTGTCTCAGCCGGTGCCGCGCAAACTACTGGTCCCTCCTACGCTGCTGCACGCTCAACCTCACCATCTCCTTCTGCCCGCCGCCGCCGCCGCTGCCTCGGCTAACGCTAAGTCGCGCAGACCTAAAGAGAAGCGGGAGAAGGAGAGGAGGAGGCACGGTCTCGGCGGGGCCCGAGAGGCCGGCGGGGCCTCCCGGGAGGAGAACGGGGAGGTGAAGCCGCTGCCCCGAGGTGGGTGCCGTGCGGGGAGGGGGAGGGGAGGGTGCCGCGGGTCCCCGCCGCCCCACTGGCGCCCACGGGGCCCGGGAAGGGGGAGCGCGGCGGCCTCGTGCGCCAGCCTGGACGGGCCGGGAGGCGTCCGGTTTTCAGCAGAGGATTTTGCAGTTCCCAAGGGGATAGGAAATGGAGCCTGTAATTTCGGTTGCAGAGAAGGGGATGGCCGACGCTCTTATTTTCTGTATCGTTTCTTCCTCCCAGTTAGTGCGCTGCAGGATTTGTAAAAATCCATGTTGAGGACTCCCCTAGGTGTGTTTGGCTAGGGAGAGAGATGGAGGGAACGGGATGGGGGAAGGGTTTGGTCTTGTAAAAGATGCTCGGTTGATTGTTAGGCCATTTAGACGTGGTCGCGGGAATTCGTATTTGTGACACAGCGTTCAACCCCGGATAATCCTGTCAAAAAAGGGGTGTGGAAAGAGCACTGGCGTCAGCTGGAAGCTACCAGAGGCCTGAGCTTTTCATCCCTATTAGGGAAATGAGGTAGCGTGCAGGGCCCGAAGTGCGCTGTTTCGTAAGGTACCCTCCCTGCACCCTACTCTCCGCTGCGTATTCTTAAGTGTTTTGGGTGGTCCTGTTTGAAATAGCACCCTTCTGAAAGAATTTTCAGCCATATTCTTTTTTTCCTGCAGCAAATGATAAGAGCCAGGAGCTTTGACGATTTTTGGACCGGTCAAGCGGCTGCAGAATTTTTGAGCATTAGAAAAAGGCAGATTCTTAAGGGTTCTTGTCAGACAGGGTCAGTTTTGTTTTTAAATGTAGGCTAGTCGTATAATTTTTCAGATAGTGTTTCTTTAAAATAGATGTTTCTGCCACTTGAGCTACGGATACATAATGATCTGACAATAGTGCAACATACAGACTAGGTGAAAATCAAATCTTTATGTGATCGCAAGCTTAAAGCGCATGATCTTCATTATAAATGTGCACTGCTACACAGTGTTGTCAAATGACTCTTTTTTTTTGTTTTTTAGAAAAAGAAATGTCAAGCAGTTTTGGCATTGCTGATCTAACAGTAGCTTAGGTCATGAAAAATTTTCTGTTTGGTATAATATTGTTTTCACAATTTAAAACATGCTGCATGTGCATGTAGCAATAGTGCCACTTCTTCCTTGATATTTTTTGCCTGTAGCAAAACTTTGACATCTAAGCATAGCCATTAGGGACTCTGGTGCAATGTAAAGATCTCTCAGCTTCCGGGAGTGTTGCTTCTAGGAAAATGGTTTTGAGGATGGGATTTATGGTACTTTTATTCAGGAATTTTAGGTGGTTGGTATTTTAAAGCTATTTTGTTTTAACAATTATATGTAAAATTTAGGGGATAAGTGCCTGGAAGTCTGTCCGTAAGCAGCTTGGTATCATCACTAGTGTTTGTGGTGTGTAAACTGCACATTTGCTCTAAGTTCTCTGAAAGAGGAAGTAAATATGAATGTTACATACTTGGAGTAATGGAGTATTTGAGAATAAGCATTCTTTAACAATTCTGACTTAAAATGTGGAGTACACAAATGGTCCTTAAAGTGAAATGGCTGTTAAAGAGGAATTTTTATAATCTTTTCAATTACATTTCGAATCCTCCTTCTTTTGAGGGTTAACATTAATATTGTTAATCCTGAATATAAACAGTAATAGGTTTTACATTAAGATGTGGGAATGATCTTTTCCCATGACCTATGTGGATTTTTTTGAGTAGTGACAAGATATTAACACTACTGTAAGATTTTCATTTTTTCAGATAGAAATGCTCTTATTGAAAAAGAGAAAAAGATTGCTTTGCAGTGTCTTGGTGGTAAATTTAATGGTGAAAATTTTTCCCTCGTAACTTGGGGAATACTTACATCTTTCTAAAGTTTGAATTTAACTGAATTGAAGTTCTGTTTTAACGAATTAAGAAGATTCTTAAATAGTGGTATTAACAAGTGGTATAGCAAGAATACATATATGCCTTTATTATAGATATAGTTGCAAATATGAAAGTCCTAATTTGCAATACAATGCTCATTTCTCTGTGCTTTTTGTAAAAATCTTGGTGAATGGGTGACCAAGTGTTTGTTTAGGTATATACCTCTTTTTAGTGTTGCTCTAAGTTGGCTGTGCATAGTTCAGTAACCCTTCAATTATCCACAACTGGCTGATTGAACAGTCTGAGTCAGAACCAGACATTAGCTATAAAGACACCTAAACAAGGAAGAGATTCTCCCTCAACAAAACAAACCTGAACCACACACACTCGAAAGACCTAGCCTGCACCCCAATTTGATTAAACAGTTAAGGTCCTGTATTTATTTGTAGTTGGGCTTTTGAAAAGTCTTAAGTCAGAACTGCTTTATTTTTACGTTGGTGACCATTCTAACAGAACGTATTTGGATTAAATGAAAGCATGTATATGAAAGGGCCTAGCAGGGTATTCAGTAAATGTTATTTGAAATCTGAAGCATAGTTATTAATTTTTTTAACCCTATAACTAATTAAAAGATGGGTGAATGCTGATAGAGGAAGGATCATTGACAGATATGAAAGTTAAGAATGATGAACAAGAAAATTATGAAAGTATACTAATATAGGCCCATTTAGCGCCAGGGCTTGATGCCTCACAATCTCTAAGGCCATCTTATCATATTGCTGTAGCTGACTTGCGTGATAGCTTGACTCACCAAGTAAAAGTTAAGTTTCTTATAAAAAGGAAAAGTGCAAAACATTTTAGATTTTTTTTTTTTTTTTGAAACAGAGTCTCGCTCTTGTTGCCCAGACTGGAGTGCAGTGGCGCAATGGCTCACTGCAACCTCCACCTCCTGGATTCAAGAAATTCTCCTGCCTCAGCCTCTAGAGTGGTTGGAATTATAGGCACTCGCCAACACGCCTGGCTAATTTTTGTATTTTTAGTAGAGACAGAGTTTCACCATGTTGGCCAGGCTGGTCTCAAACTCCTGACCTCGTGATCCGCCCACCTTGGCCTCCCAAAGTGCTGGGTTTATAGGTGTGAGCTGCCGTGCCCAACCAACATTCTAGATTTTTAAAACCAGAAAATAATCTGATTTTAGTGCTTATGGAGGTAATTTACTGAAGAGTTAATCAATATTCTTGTAAGACTGAATAAATTATAGAATTGGTAAGTGTGGAAAGTAAAAATGGACGTATACCAAGAGTATCCAAAATTTAGAATTATTTTATGGCAAACAACACAACAAATATTTAATTAGCTATCAATGTGCCTTCACTGACTCCAGTAACCAGTAAAATTTGTATAGATCTTCTAACTATTGTTAGTACTTTTGCTTTGTATTTGTTGACTTACTTTTTTCCTTAAAATGAGCCTGTGAAGTATTTCAAGACGAAACCAGAGCATTTCACTGAATTTTTACCTTGAAAGTGTAGTTGCAGAATTTAATGAAAATAGCAGCTTTTCTTAGAATCAAATAATCTGAGGTATATAAATGTGAGTGATATCAAAGGGATGGGTGTCTGAAGATTTTTCTAACTATACTCTCCAGTATTGTGACTGCACAATTTTAGGTTAAATTCATATTCAGAGTTTTTATCATATGACTAAATATTTGTTTCTGCCGAAGGAATAATTTACTATGATTTTATTTTCTTGTGTAACCTTTTGTTTTTCATGTCTCATTTTTATTCGTTTGCTTAGTTTTCTCTGGCAAAGTCTTTCTGTACCCTCCAGTAGCTCCATAAAATGCTTCTCAGTGCAATTTTCCACATGGGCAAATCTGTCAGATAAACTTACCCATTCCATTTGTTCCTGTAGACATCCCTTCTGGGGCTGGGCGCGGTGGCTCACGCCTGTAATCCTAGCACTTTGGGAGGCTGAAGCTGGCGGATAGCCTGAGCTCAGGAGTTCAACACCAGCCTAGGCAACACTGAAACCCCATCTCTACTAAAAATACAAAAAGTTAGCTGGGCGTGGCGGTGTGTGCCTATAGTCTCAGCTACCTGGGAGGCTGAGGCATCGCTTGAACCCAGGAGGCGGAGGTTGCAGTGAGCTGAGATGGCATCACTGCACTTCAGTCTGGGCGACAGAGCAAGACTCCGGCTCAAAAAAACCAAAAAAACAAGACATCCCTTCTGTGCTTTTTAGTCTGGGTTGTTTCCTCTTTAGGCCTGCTGTATAGCTATCACCTTGGGACTTTCCTTAGTGATATTCTGGGAATTTCTTTAACTTTTGTTGAACTTTATTTTTCTGAATATCATGCCTTCCTTTTGGTTTCTTCCTTCATTTTGGATTTTCATTTTGGATTTCATTATTACCCTTTTACTTGACTGGCAGTTGAGAAATTTCTGCATTGGAAATAATTTTCCCTCAAATGTTTGAAGGTGGTATTCCATTATTGTCTGGTTCCCAAAGTAGGTTAAGACGTCTGATCTCCAAAAAGTTGTCTATTCTACTATCTGGGGGATTTCAATCCTTTCACTGAATTTTATAATTTATGTATTTTTTTCTTTGGTGTTTTTCTTCACATCTCACTCTTCCTTCTGAACTTTCACTGAATTTTACTTTTTTTTTTTTTTTGAGACAGAGTCTTGCTCTGTTGCCCAGGCTAGAGTGCAATGGCATGATCTTGGCTCACTGCAGCCTCTGCCTCCTGGATTCAAGCAATTCTCCTGCCTCAGCCTCCCAAGTAGCTGGGATTACAGGTATTCGCCACCACGCCCGGCTAATTTTTTGTATTTTTAGTAGAGACAGGGTTCCGCCATGTTAACCAGGCTGGTCTTGAACTCCTGGCCCCAGGTGGTCTGTCTGCCTTGGCCTCCCAAAGTGCTGGGATCATAGGTGTGAGCCACCGTGCCTGGCCTTCACTGAATTCTAAAGTTTTAGCTTTTATTTTTTTGAGATGGTCTTGCACTGTTGCCCGGGCTGGGGTGCGATGGTGCAATCTTGGCTCATTGCAACCTCTGCCTCCCAGGTTTGTGTGATTCTCCTGCCTCAGTCTCCCGAGTAGCTGGGACTACAGGCGCACACCACCATACCCAGCTAATTTTTTGTATTTTTTAGTAGAAACAGGGTTTCACTGTGTTGGCCAGACTGGTCTCCAACTCCTGGCCTCATGATCTGCCTGCCTTGGCCTCCCAAAGTGCTGGGATTACAGGTGTGAGCCACCACGCCAGGAAAAGTTTAAGCTTTTAATAAGAATTTTTAAGAGCTCTTGTCCTTTGTTTCAGTATTATGGTATTTTGTTCCTCTTTCATGGGTGCAGCATTTTCTGTTTCCTCTTCAAGGATATTAATGACAGCTTCTTTGAGGTGTTCTTCTGTTCTTCCTATTATTTTTGGTTCTTATTTGTTTGTTTTGGTCGCTTTCTTTTAGTTGGAGGTTTTGTTCAGATCTTTGTGATCATGAGCAAGGTTAATGACTAATGGACTGCCGTGTTTTTAATCTTCATTTCTTTTCTCTGGATGCTGGGTAAGAAGGCTTTCAGTTTCTTCAGATAGAGGTCCTTTAATTTTCCTGTCTCTGTGTGAGTGGAATGATGGAGAGAGGAGGGGTGTCTTAGTCACTCGGGTTGCTATAATAAAATACCATAGAATGGGTGACTTAGCAGAAATTAATTTTTTATAATTCTGGTGGCTGGAAGCCTGAGGTCAGCATACCATCGTGGTCAGGTTCTGGTTAGGGCTCTTTTCCTGGTCTGTAGATAACTGCTGCCTTCCTGTGTGCTCACATGACTTTTCCTATAATGGAAAGAAAAATCTCTTCCTTTTCTCTTTATAAAGCTACCAATTTTATTGGATTAGGACTGTGCCCTCTGAACTCATTTAATCTTAGTTACCTCCTAAAAGCCTTATTTTCAGATACAGTCACATCAGGCATTAAGGCTTCAACATACAGATTTTGGGGAGGCATGATTCAGTCCATAGTGAAGGGCTTGGCAGAGGTAATGAGTTTATATGACAGGGTTCTAGTGCTTCATAGGGGAAGAAAGCTACAAGTCTTGTCATTCATTTAGTAAGTTTTTACCTAGTCTCCCTGTTTTCGTACCAGCATTTCACTTCTCTTTTCTGTGAGCGATACCCCTCATCTTGGAGCCACTCTGATTCACTTTTGCTGAGGACCATACCTCCTGTTCCCTTAGGAGTGTGTGTTTATGGGTATTCTGCTCTATTTCCTAGCACCCTCGGATTTCTGAGCTTTTCTGGGGGTATTGCAGGGTAAAGAGGATTGTTTGTTATTATCTCTCCCATTATGCTAAGGCATTTACCATTCTACCATTAGCTTTTTGTCTTTATACATTGTATTTCAGGTAATAGTTACAGTATCTCCTAGTTATGTCAGAAGTGGAGTATGTGTTTGTCTCTTTTTTCCTACTGTTTGGGTTTTTTTTTTTTTTTTTTTTT
>NW_012102965.1:1314190-1315608 GCF_000951045.1 Mandrillus leucophaeus | reverse complement strand
TCTGCTTCCCGAGTTCAAGCGATTCTCCTGCCTTGGACTCCTGAGTAGCTGGGATTACAGGTGCTTGCCACTACGCTGGGCTAATGTTTTGTAGTTTTAGTAGAGATGGGTTTTCACCATGTTGGCCAGGCTGGTTTTGAGCTCTTGACCTTATGATCTGCCCGCCTTGGCCTCCCAAAGCGCTGGGATTACAGGCATGAGCCACTGCGCCCAGCAACTTTTGTATTTTTGATAGAGACAGGTTTCACTGTGTTGGCTAGACTGGTCTCCAACTCCTGACCTCAAGTGATCTGCCCGCCTCGACCTCCCAAAGTGCTGGTATTACAGGCATGAACCACTAGGCCTGGCCTTAATGGCATTATATTGTTAATTATCCCAGCCTAACCATTTCATTGGGGGTTAAAGAATGATGCCAAATGATTTCTAAATATAAAATGAATTATTTTGGGGGGTGGGAAATTCAGTATAAATTGCTCCTCCTATGTCTAGTTTAAAATTTGGCAATCTATTTTTATTTCGGATACCAGAGTAAATACTGTAAGTTTATTGTTATCTGTATGGTCAGAATCTTGTGGTAAACACTTTTATTGAATTCTTAATTCACCATACTTTGAATTTTGGAAGGCCACTTGCACAGTGCTTGTAGATAAAGATTGATTGTAGTAGTCCAGTTACAGTTGGTAATCTATTACAATATTGGTAACATGGCCAAAAATAAAAAAGCCCTGCCAATTTTTAAATATAGCAAATATGTATTACTGATACTGTGTATAATTTAAAATTATAATCTCTATTCCATGATGCCCTCTCTTGGCTAATATAGATTAACTGTATACCCATATGAATTCCCATTAAACTAGATTTTTTTTTTGAGACAGAGTCTCACTCTGTCACCCAGGCTGGAGTGCAGTGGCGCGATCTCAGCTCATTGCAACCTCTGCCTCAGTTCAAGTGATTCTCATGCCTCAGCCACCCAAGTAGCTGGAGTTACAGTTGTGCGCCACCATGCCCAGCTAATTGTATTTTTAGTAGAGACAGGGTTTCACCATGTTGACCCGACTGGTCTTGAATGCCCGACCTCAAGTGATCCACCCGCCTTGGCTTCCCAAAGTGCTGGGATTACAGGCTTGAGCAACTGCGTCTGGCCTTGAACTAGATTTCATGATGTCCTTTAGAGTAGGTATTGTTTTAGTGATCATTTATGACCTTTCCCTTACACTCAGTGATTAATCTGAAGAAAAAATATATAATACCTTTTTATTAAGAAATTAATTTTATCATCCTTTGGGTATATACCCAGTAATGGGATGGCTGGGTCATATGGTACCTCTAGTTCTAGATCCTTGAGGAATCGCCATACTGTTTTCCATAATGGTTGAACTAGTTTACAATCCCACCAACAGTGTAAAAGTGTTCCT
>NW_012102965.1:1309886-1311876 GCF_000951045.1 Mandrillus leucophaeus | reverse complement strand
TCATTGCAACCTCTGCCTCCCAAGTTCAAGCGATTGTCCTGCCTCAGCCTCCCAAGTAGCTGGGACTACAGGTGCCCACCACCATGCCCAGCTAATTTTTGTGTTTTTGTAGAGATGGGGTTTCACTGTGTTGGCCAGGCTGGTCTCGAACTCCTAACCTCAGGTGATCTGCCTGCCTCTGCCTCCCAAAGTGCTGGGATTACAGGTGTGAGTCACCATGCTCGGCCTGTTCGGGTATATTTTTAAGAGACAGGAATCTTGCTCTGTTGCCCAGGTTGGAATGCAGTGGCACTATCGTAGCTCAATGTAACCTTGAACTCCTGAGCTCAGAGGATCTTCCTGCTTCACCCTCCCCAGTAGCTAGGACTACAGGTGTGCAACCACGCCCTGATACACTTACTCTTTTTGAGCTGATATACGTCTGTTATAAAGGCATGATATTTTCACAGGGTGATTGTTAGAATGAACATAGTATATTGTAGAACCTGGCATATTGTTAGGCATTCGTAAGGGATGCTAGTTCCTGACCTTACTTTCATACCTAACACATTGGAGACATGTAGTTTCACAAGTAAGTATAATTTGTCTAATTTTCCCGTGGTGTCCTGGTTTCTGAGACCACCTGATAGTTAGAATGAACCATACTAACTTTTTGAAAGAAGTTTGTATTTCAGAAGTTTTAAGTTGGTTATAATAAATCTCATTAATTTTTCACCAATCTCAAGTGAATTAAACTTTTCAAGTAATGGATAAACTACCTAACATAGGATATTGAAAAATAATGATAAACTTGTAACTTCAAAACATTTTCATTTTGAGTATACATTAAACTTTATGTTGTATATTTTATATTTTCTTGAATTACAGATTGAAAAATTTAACTTTTAATCACAAGATTTTTAATTAATACAAAAGAAACCAGTGTACTTTGAATTCTGGGTATACTCATTATGCTACTTCAACAGTTTTTTTCACCTCCCCATCTCCACTTATTTATTTATTTTTGGCTCTAGCATTTTAAAGCCTATTCCAGATGTAAATAATTTTACCAAGAAACAATTAGGACTGATTTTTTTTTTTCCCATTACATAACTAATAGTGCTTATGAAGTTTAAATAGTAGCCAGGCACAGTGGCTCATGCCTGTAAACCCAGCACTTTGGGAGGCTGAGGTGGGTGGATCACCTGGGTCAGAAGTTCAAAACTAGCCTGGCCAACGTGGTGAAACCCCGTCACTATCAAGAATACAAAAATTAGCTGTGTCGGGCGCCTGTTATCCCAGCTACTTGGGAGGCTGAGACAGGAGAATCACTTGAACCTGGGAGGTGGAGGTTGCAGTGAGCCAAGATGGTGCCATTGCACTCTACCCTGGGTGACAGGTGATGAGCGAAACTCCATCTCAAAAAAATAAAGTTTTAATTGTGTGTGTGTGTAAATGTGTAAATATACAAGTGAGATTCTTCCTTTACCCCAAACTATCATTAATTGATGTATCTGTGATATCTCAACCCCCATACTGTCATTAATTTGGTAAATTGCCAGTCTAGAATAGATTTGCTTCTATATTTTCCAGATTAGCTCTTGTTAAAAAATTTTTTAAAAATTGTGATAAAATACATGTACCTTGACTCTTTAATATGACATTGACTTTTTGAAGATACCAGTCCAGCATACTTATTATCATGCAAATTTTCCTGTATTCATAATTTTTAAATAGTTATCTTATTGTGGTGATATTTACTTTATATTTCTTGTAAATTGGAAGTTAGCTATAAAGACTCTGTTAAATTCAGGTTAAACAGTTTGGGTGAGAGTGTTTCTTAGGTGCTCATATTACATCAGGAGGCATACAGTCTTTAGATTGTCTCATTATTAATGGTGTTAAATTTGATTACTTGATTAAGGTGACCACTAGGTCTCTCCATTGTAATGATTCTTTTTTTTTTTTTGAGACGGAGTCTTGCTCTGTCACCCAGGCTGGAGTGCAGTGG
>NW_012102965.1:1302044-1304190 GCF_000951045.1 Mandrillus leucophaeus | reverse complement strand
ATTAAGTTTTTTTTTTTGAGATGGAGTCTTGACCGGTCGCTGAGGCTGGAGTACAGTGGTGCGATATCGGCTCACTGCAAGCTCTGCCTCCTAGGTTCACGCCATTCTCCTGCCTCAGCCTCCCCAGTAGCTGGGACTACAGTCACCCGCCACCACGCCTGGCTAATTTTTTGTATTTTTAGTAGAGACAGGGTTTCACTGTGTAAGCCAGGATGGTCTCGATCTCCTGACCTCGTGATCTGCCCACCTTGGCCTCCCAAAGTGCTGGGATTACAGGCGTGAGCCACCGCGCCTGGCCAGCTTTTTTTTATAGAAGGGTATATGTTTCCTGTAGATATTTTACTTAGAACCACTTTCACTGTTTGTCATTGGAGCAATATATGGAAAGCAGATGTCCTGGGATAATATTCTGGTTGGATCACTGATGAATTTTATATCTTAAAGGAATGAATATTCACTATTATTCAGTTTTCTCATTTGAGAATAATGAAAGTACCAAAATTTGTAAATTTTGTCAAGCACTTCTCTCTTTTTTTAAATTATAGATGACTGGCATCTATATCAGGCACTTTCGAGATAGGTCATAAGCTTATGCAGTGAGTACTTGGGTGCACCATGAGCTGGGATATGAGCTCTTTGAGGACAGAAATAGTAATAATAATAGCCAAAATGTATAGACCTGTACTTAGCTCTTTACATATACTGTGGTTTTATATAATTTTCACTAGTCCTTTAAAGTTTAATTAGCTATTAGCCTTTCATAAATACTGTATGGGAGTTCAGAAAATTTAAATATAAAGTAAGTTGTAAATCTAGGTTTCAGATCTTTAGATAGTCTGATTTCAGAGCCCCAACTCTCAAGTACCATGCAAACTTTGTTAAATTTGTTTTTAAATCTCCTTCATCTAGAATCATACCTTGCTTTATGAGACTATCAAATGAATGAACTGGGTTTTGGAGGAAGAGTAGAATTTAGGTAAATGGAGATGATGGAGACAGGCTTGTTTGGAGTTGGGAGGTGGGATGGTGTGAATAAGATTGTAGAGGCAGGAGGGTGTGTGGCATGTTCAGTAGTCTGGGAAGAGAACCATTGGCTGAGATAGATGCTTTTGTACAAAGTTGGAAGTTAAGATGGCATGGCAGTTGAAAGTTGGCCACAGTGTGCCTTCCTTTTGCCAGGATGAGGAGTTCAGACAATTTTTTTGGAGACAGAGTGTTGCTCTGTAGCCCAGGCTGGAATGCAGTGGCACGATCTTGGCTCACTGCAAGCTCCGCCTTCTGGGTTCACGCCATTCTCCTGTCTCAGCCTCCCCAGTAGCTGGGACTATCCGCCTTCTGGGTTCACGCCATTCTCCTGCCTCAGCCTCCCCAGTAGCTGGGACTACAGGCGCCTGCCACCACGCCCGGCTAATTTTTTTGTATTTTTAGTAGAGACGGGGTTTCACCACGTTAGCCAGTATGGTCTCGATCTCCTGACTTTGTGATCCACCTGCCTCAGCCTCCCAAAGTGCTGGAATTATAGGCGTGAGCCACTGCGCCCGGCCAAGTTCAGACTATTTTGTGTGCAACAGCAAGACACAGTTTTTTAGGAGGGTGATAATATATTTAAATTGGTATTTTAGCAGTAATAACTTTGGCATTGTGTAGGATGGATTGGCTGAGAGAAGAATTGGAGACAGATATTGAAGACTACTGTATTAGTGAAATGAAGTGATTTTACTGGAAAAATGATTGGTATACTTGGACATGGAAAGGAAGACCTAGAGAGAAACATATGATAAAGCATCTTGATTATTGAATGTGTAGCAAGAAAGGAGGATTCAGAGATATTTTCATGGCTTCCGATGAAGAGAATAAGCATATCACTGAAAAATTGCGAGTTGGCCCGCCGGAGAACTGAGTTTGAAATGTAGTCTGGTACCTTATATTAGAGTTTTGTCATCAGATAGAACTCAACATTAGTGGTGAGTCAGTGGTAAGGGTTAAAAATAACTGCTTGACATAGAAGGGATTCTGTTTTGTATGTGTGTGTGTCTATGTATGTGTGTCTGCCTGCCTGTGTGGAGGGACCCTTTTAGAACTCACAGGGGCAGATAGCAGTAGTTTCTCTTTCCCTTTCCCCTCTCCTCTCCTCTCCTCTCCTCCC
>NW_012102965.1:1295789-1299944 GCF_000951045.1 Mandrillus leucophaeus | reverse complement strand
GAGTCTTGCTCTGTCACCCAGGCTGGAGTGCAGTGGCGGCGTGATCTTGGCTCACTGCAACCTCTGCCTCCTGGGTTCAAGCAGTTTTCCTGCCTTAGCCTCCCGAGTAGCTGGGATTACAGGCGCCTGCCACTGCACCTTGGCTAATTTTTGTATCTTTAGTAGAGACAGGGTTTCACCATGTTGGCCAGGCTGGTCTCGAACTCCTGACCTTGTGATCTGCCCACCTCGGCCTCCCAAAGTGCTGGGTTTACAGATGTGAGCCACCGTGCCTGGCCAGATATTTTTTAAGACTGTAGAATTAATACGTTCAAAACTTTTAGTCTTCTTTATCCAGATTTGTCTTGCTGTGTATATTCCTTATCTCAGTACCATATACCTAGTGGCTCAGTCTTGAAAACTGGGTTTGTACCCTCTGCTGTCATTTAACTTGTAGCCAGATCTGGTTACCACTCACTGTCTTTCATGTCTTTCCACTTTTGCTCTGTCTTTTCTACTAGTCTTAGTTCAAATTACCATTGTCTCTTGCCAGGATTATTGCACAGTTGCCTCCTTAGTGAGCTCCCTACTTCAGATCCATGTGCATTCACTTCATTCTTTATGCTATATGGTCAGAGTGATAACCAGATATCTAAATGCATATCAGGTGTACAGCCATACCACCCTGAACCATGTATTTCATCTAAATGCATGTCTAATCATCTCACTTTTCTGTTGCTGGGATGAAGTTCAGATTCCTTGAAATGTCTTCCAGAGCTCTGGATGATCATATTCTTGTTTTGTTCTTCAGGTTCTTCTCAGTGCTCCTCACCGCCTAGAACTTTCTCCACCCATTTTCTTTCCATCCCCAGCTCCACACTTTTACTACACCTAGCTAATGTCTGCTCATCTCTCTAGGTCTCAACTTCAAAGGGAGGCCTGTGCTCCTCTATGACTAGGTTAGGTTCCCTTCACTTTGTTCTTCTCTTATGCTGACTTTCTTTACTTCATTTTCTTGTTTTTTGTTGTTTCTGAGATGGAGTCTCGCTCTGTTGCTCAGGCTGGAGTGCAGTGGCGCGATCTTGGCTCACCGTAACCTTTGCCTCCTGGGTTCAAGTGATTCTCCTGCCTCAGCCTCCTGATTAGCTGGGATTACAGGCGCCTGCCACCATGCCTGGCTAATTTTTGTATTTTCAGTAGAGATGGGTTTCACCATGTTGGCCTGGCTGGTCTCAAACTCCTGATCTCAAGTGATTTGCCTGCCTCAGCCTCCCAAGGTGCTAGGATTACAGGCTTGAGCCACCATGCCCAGCCTTCTTTCCTTCATTTTAGTGACTTGTTTGTCCTCTTTGCTAGACTGTAAGTTCTGTGAAAGCTGGGTCTGTGATCATCTTCTCTTGGATCAGACCTTCAACTTCTGGATACATAGTTGGGAACTGAATGAGTTGCAGTACATTTCAGCCCTTTTTAGCTGCTCAGAAGAGATGCCCGATTGTCATTTAGAAAAACAATTGGCTGGTATTTCAAACTGAAAACAGCAGAAGGGTGATAATGGGATGAGAAGTTGATCAGCAGCTCACAGACAACAGGCAAATTGTCAAGTGGAAGGGAAATAAACTGTGTGGGTAATAGTAATCTAATTATATTTCACAAATTGAGTTATCAGAATTGCCATTTTGTATACTCTAACTTCACATAGTTGAAACTTATCACTACATTGTATAAAGAAGATCTTTTGCATATTAAATTTTTTTTTAAAACTATTTTTATTTTTGGGAACACAGTCTTGCTGTCACCCAGGCCGGAGTTCAGTGGCTTGATTATAGCCCACTGTAATGTCGAACCCCTGGGCTCATGCAATCCCCTTGCCCCAGCCTCCCAAGTAGCTAGGACTACAGGTGAGCACCACCACACCTGGCCGATTTAAGAAAAGTTTTTTGTAGAGATGGCTTCTTGCTGTGTTGCTCAGGCTGGTCTTGAACTGCGTTCAGGCAATCCTCGTGTCTTAGCCTCTGAAAGTACTAGGATTACAAGTGTGAGCCACAGTGCCCAGCCTGTATTGTTAGTCTGAGTTTGTTTACAAAAGCTGTGTTAACCAACAACAGTTTGGGAATGGACAGATAGAAGTAAAGGAGGGAATACTTTTTCTTATTTTAGAATAGTGGCATTTTGAGTAATTGTTCTGTGTTCAGAAGGAACCATATTTAAGTACAGTGTAAATTTCTAGTAAAATTTTTACCTGTTTTGCATACTTCCATATATATAGAATTATGAGTGAAAACATACATGTTGTGTAATATACAACGGAAAAACCATAGCACTGAGAATCAGGAGGCCTTAGGAGCAAATTCTTGCCCTACCACCCATTTGTGATCTGAAGGAAAGGAGTAAAACCTGTGTGAGACTGAGGGTCTTCATCTGTAAAATAAGAGGTTTGAAACAAATACTGAAGGTTCTTTGTAAGCTCATTTGACATTTTATAATTGTATGTTTTTTTGTAATCATAATGAAAATTGCCTAATTAAATTTTCTAACTATAATAGTATATGTTCATTGTAAAAATAATTCAAATTTTAGGAAGAAAAACATCTGAAATACTATTATGTTTTAATGATTATATTTTCACTTAGTGTATTATTTTCACTTGTATGTACATGTATATAATTTTTATGTGTATGCTTTTTTATATGTCTACAAATCTTATATATACATAAATGATTTTTTTTTTTTTTTTTGAGACGGAGTTTCGCTCTGTTATCCAGGCTGGAGTGCAGTGGTGCAATCTTGGCTCACTGCAACCTCCTCTCCAGGTTCAAGCCGTTTTCCTGCCTCTGCCTCCTGAGTAGCTGGGATTACAGACACCTGCCATCATGCCTGGCTAATTTTTGTGTATTTGTAGAGATGGGTTTCTCCATGTTGGCCAGGCTGGTCTTAAACTCCTGACCTCAGGTGATCCACCGTCCTCAGCCTCCCGAAGTGCTGGGATTCCAGGCATGAGCCATTGTGCCTGGCCACATATGTGATTTTTTTAATGTACACAACGTTGTTTATGTGTTCTGCAACCTGCTTTTTTCATTTAGCGGTATATTAGAAATACTGTTCCCTGTCAATACATGTAGAACTATATTATTAATTTTAATTGCTTACCTAGTATTCCTATTTGCATTATATGTATAAACCATAATATATTTAACTCATACTATATTGTGGGACATTATATTCTTTTTTCTGTTGTAAATGATGCTAAAATAAAACTTCATGTGTGGGCATTTATTCATTTAAAACTTAGGATAAAGTTCTAAAAGTTAAATTATAGAGGGTAAGGGGAAAGTTAAAGATATATACACTTTAAATTTTGATAAATAATGCTTTCCTGAAAGATAAACAATTTGCTGTATCACTTGCATTATATATGAGACTGTCCATTTTTTACATTCTTTCCAATGCTGTTTTCTCAGATTTCAAAATCCACGTTTTGATTGTTGGAAATTTTATGATTTGCATTTATTAATGATTAAGATTAAACATATTTTCACATTTCACTTAAATGTTCATGTGCTTTGCCAAGTCTGAGGGACTTATCCTTTTCTTTTTTTAAAAATTGGTTTGTGAAACTTTGTATATTAGACATATTATCCCTTTACTGTTGCAGTTTTTTTCTCTCTAAACTATCTTTAGTTCATAAACATTATTTAAGGGAGTTGTGCTTGGTCTTTCTTTCAAATGGAAGTTTTATGTTTTTATGTACTCAAATTGATCAGTAATTTAATTTTTTGGCTTTTCTCTCTCTCCTTTTTTTTTTTTTTGATGGAGTCTCACTCTGTCGCCCAGGCTAGAGCGCAGTGGTGTGATCTCAGCTCACTGCAAGCTCCGCCTCCTGAGTTCACGCCATTTTCCTGCCTCAGCCTCCCGGGTAGCTAGGACTACAGGCATCCGCCACCATGCCTGGCTAATTTTTTGTATTTTTAGTAGAGACGGGGTTTCACCGTGTTAGCCAGGATGATCTTGATCTCCTGATCTCGTGATCTGCCCACCTCGGCCTCCCAAAGTGCTGGAATTGCAGGTGTGAGCCATTGCCCCCGGCCTCTCTCTTTTTTTTTTTTTTTTTTTTAAATGAAGACACAGTCTTACTGTGTTGCCCAGGCTGATCTCAAACTCCTGGCCTCAAGCAGTCCT
>NW_012102965.1:1293899-1295164 GCF_000951045.1 Mandrillus leucophaeus | reverse complement strand
TGTTAGCCAGGATGGTCTCGATCTCCTGACCTCGTGATCCGCCCGTCTCGGCCTCCCAAAGTGCTGGGATTACAGGCTTGAGCCACCGCCCTCGGCCTATTTCTTAGAAATGTTATTTCTACCTTTAGTTCATAAAAATATTTTCTTAAATAGCCTATTATTATTTTATATGACATTATTGATTAAAATCTTTGCTCTGTTTAGAATTTATTTAGACACAAAATTAGGAATCCAAATTAATTTTGTTCCAGTAATTAGTTGTTTTAACATCATTTATTGAATAGTCCTTCCTTTCCACAAATATGTAGAATGCTGATGTTTATCATACTAAAATCATATGTGTAGTTGGGTCTGTTTTTAGATTTACACTTTTTTATATTTACCTCTGTAAATTTGTTTCTGCTCAACTAATACCCTCATTACTCTTATCTTTAGGATAGATTTGATATCTATAGGGCAAAAATCCCGATACTCTTATTCAGAATTTTCCTGGCTTTTTGAAACATTAAACTTATTGAATTGTAATTTACATAAAATACATTTACCCTTTTTAGGTATATAGTTTTATGAGTTTTGATGAATAGTTGATAGCCACCAGCAGAGTAATGACATAGCAGATTTTTATCACGGCAGAAAGTTCCCTCTTGCTACTCAGTGCTCTCCCATCATCTTTAATCCGAGGGTGATCTGTTTTCTGTCCCAATAGTTTTGCCTTTTTTAGAATGTCATATAAGTTGAATCAAACACTAGCTTTTTCTGTCTAGCTTTTTTCACTTGTTATATTGCTTTCGAGATCCATTAGTACAGTTGCATGAATCAGTTCATTTATTTTTGTTTCTAAGTAGTAATTCCTTTTGTGGAGATAGCACAATTTGTTGCTACAAATTGGTGGACATTTGGATTGTTTCTGGTATTTGAAGATTATGAGTAAGCCTGCCCTAAACATTCACATAGAAATCTTGTAGTGGGCGGCCGGGCACGGTGGCTCATGCCTGTAATCCCTGCACTTTCGGAGGCTGAGGCGGGCAGATCACAAGGTTAGGAGATCGAGACCATCCTGGCTGACACGGTGAAACCCCGTCTCTACTAAAAATACAAAAAAATTAGCCAGGCATGGTGGCAGATGCCTATAGTCCCAGCTACTCGGGAGGCTGAGGCAGGAGAATGGCGTGAACCCGGCAGGTGGAGCTTGCAGTGAGCCGAGATCGCACCACTGCCTTCCAGCCTGGGGGACAGAGTGAGACTCTGTCTCAAAAAAAAAAAAA
>NW_012102965.1:1274534-1289389 GCF_000951045.1 Mandrillus leucophaeus | reverse complement strand
GGGGGGTCTCACCATGTTGGCCAGGAAGGTCTCGAACTCCTAGCCTCCAGTGATCATGCCTGCGGTAGCCTCTCAAAGTGCTGGAATTACAGGCATGAGACACTGTGCCTGGCCCTAGCAGTGGAATTGTTGGGCTGTTAGGTGTAAGTGGGCTGTTAAGTATGTTTAAGTTCACAAGAAACTGCCAAACTGTTTTCCAAAGTAGTTATATTTTTCATTTCTCCCAACTCTGTTTTTGCCTTATTCAGACCTCCCCTCAAGAAAGACTCCCAACTCTTGATATTGCCAGTTTAAAAATCTTCAGCCATTCTAGTAGATGCATAGTAGTAGTTCATTGTGGTTTTAATTTGCATTACGCTAATGAAGAGTGATTTTGAGCATCTTTTCACGTGCTTGTTTTCTATATATATTTCTTTGATGAGTTGTCTGTTCAAAGTGTCTGTTACTGGGTTGTTTTCTTATTATCAAATTGTGAAAGTTGTTTACATATTCTGGGTACAAGTCCTTTATCAGATACATGTTTTGCAAATGTTTTCTACCATTCTCTGTCTTTTCATTCTCTTAATACTGTCTGTCACAGTTTTTCACAGCAGAACTTTATAAATTAATGAAGCCCACTTTATACTGTTATTTCTTTTATGGTTTGCATCTTTTGTTTCTTAACTTCAAAAGCTTTTCCTAACCCTAGATCACAGGATTTTCTCTCAGATTTTCTCTAGGCATTTTATAGGTTTAGGTTTTATATTTAGGTCTGCAATGCATTTTGAAAACTTCCGTCTATAAGGTTTGGGTCAAGATTCCCTTTGTTTTTCTCTCTCTCTTTTTTTTTTTTTTTTTTGGACATAGTCTCTCACTTTGTCACCCATACTGTGGAGTGTAGTGGTGTGACCATGGCTCACTGCAGTCTTGAACTCTTGGGCCCACATGATCCTCCCTCCTCTTACTCTTCGTGTGTTCTTGTGACTATTGTTATTGTAGTATTTTTGTCACTCTGTGTTACTGGGTGCTTTTGTGATAAAATTCTATTTATATTTAATAATAATGGCTATATTTGTCCAGTGCTTAAAATTAGGTATTGCACATAGTGTTGGAAACAGTGCATGTGTTGCCTGTTATAAAAATTGTGAAAGAACGGGCGTGGTGGCTCACGCCTATAATTCCAGCACTTTGGGAGGCCGAGGTGGGTGGATCACCTGAGTTTGGGAGTTGAAGACCAGACTGACCAACATGGAGAAACCCTGGGTCTACTAAAAATACAAAATTAGCTGGGTGTGGTGCTGCATGCCTGTAATCCCAGCTACTCGGGAGGCTGAGGCAGGAGAATCGCTTGAACCTGGGAGGCAGAGGTTGCAGTGAGCCGAGATTGTGCCATTGCACTCCACCCTGGGCAACAAGAGTGAAACTCCGTTTAAAAAAAAAAAAAAATTGTAAAAGACAAGTGTTATTATCTATACAGATGAGACTACTGGGGCACAACATGGTTAAGTAACTTGCTTTGTGTCACTTGATCAGTTATTGGCAGAGCTAGAATTTGAGCTTAATATGTGTAATTATAAAGCCTGAATTATTTCCGTTATATCACAATACATTTAGGCTTTCTTTCTTTCCTTTCTTTCTTTTCTTTCTTCCTTTCTTTTCTTTTTTCTTTCTTTCTTTCCTTTTCTTTTTTTTTCTTTCTTTCTTTGTCTCTCTTTCTCTCTCTCTTTCTCTCTTCCTCTCTCTCTTTCTCTCTTCCTTTCTTTTCTTCCTTTCCTTCCTTTCCTTTCTTTCCTTTCTTTGTTTCTTTCTTACAGAGTCTCACTCTGTCAAACAGGCTGGAGTGCAGTGGTGTGATACTGGCTCACTGCAACATTAGTCTCCCAGGTTCAAGTGATTCTCATCCCTCAGACTCCCGAGTAACTGGAATTACAGGCATGGGCCACCATGCCCGGCTACATTTTGTATTTTTAGTAGAGATGGGGTTTCACCATTTTGGTGGAATGACCTCAAGTGATCTGTCTTCCTGCCTTGGCCTCCCAAAGTGCTGGGATTACAGGGTGAGCCGCTGTGCCCAGCCTGCTGCTTTCTTTCTTATGTGGATTTAAAAAACACTTATTTATGGCCTGCTTTGTGCTTGGGTGGGGGTGGAAGAAGGGGAGATACAAAGAGGAGAACTTTATATTTCTTGCCTTGAGATAATTTTTAATTTTATTAGAGAAATAGCTGCAATGTAAAATACACTGCTTATTGTTGGTAATTTTTTCCCTGCATATTGCTTTTTTATTTGTCTTCTATGATTGCCTTCAAGTGCTTATCAATAGTAATTTGTTTCTTTTTACTTAAATCCTTTTGCCCCCTGGAAACTTCATTCACATTGAGCATCACTTATATGCAAAGCACCATTCTAGGTTCTACAGAAGGTAGCAAAGAAGAGCAAGATACGATAATTGCAAAGGAGCTTAGAAAACAGGAGGGCAGATTGAGCAGTTATAGAAAAAATCAGAATTCAAATTATAAAAGAGGGAGGAGGAGGATATGGTCATTTGTGGTTGTGGGCATCAAAGAGTGCTTAGTGGAGGAAGCTAAATTTCACCTAGATCTTACAGGATGTGTAGGATTTTGGTAGGTGGAATTGGGATGGGCAATGACATTTTAGCTAAGGGATATTAGTAAAAATTATTAGAGTAAAATATTTGAATAATGATGAATCAAGTAATCTGGAATCTTGTTATATATGTGAGTGAACAGTTGAAGAAAAGGCAAAAAGAAGGTGAGTCTTAACTGAAGATTCTTGAATGACATATTGTGGGAGTTTTCTGTTTTTAGATAGGCAGAGGTAAGCTGGTTTGTTTGTTCATTCATTTTAAGCAGAAGAGAGTGACGTGGTAAACTATATATTGAAGGAACCTTTTTTGGTCACTGTGCTTACTTGGTGGAAAGGAAAGGAACTATAGGTGTGGAAACCCTTTCTTTCAAAAGCTAGTGAGAATACAGTAGGTGGTGACTATGGAAAGGGAAAAAAGGACGGAAATATTTTAACAGAAGGATAAACTGAACTGGTCAAGTGATTTAGTGTTGGGGAAAATTGAAGAAGGAAGTATTGGTGTTACTGAAAATTTTTTGTATTTGGATGTTGGATGAGGATGTGCCATTAACAGAGAATTGGAAGGAGAACTTCAACTGTTTTATATTAGAAAGATGATATTTTGGTGTTAAATATTCCTTATGTAGATGAAGATGTGGAGTTTGGCAGAGAGGTTGGGTTGGGAGATTTATTTGGAGATTAATTTGCCATGAGGTTATAGTTTACATCATGTGAGTACATTTTTAGAGGCAGCGTAGAGACAAGAGAAGAATGCATAGGAGAGATCCTAGCTAAATGTCCCGGTTTGGATGGTAGGATTATGAGAATGAGGGAGTAGTCAGGTAGGATAGTACAGTTTCAGTGAAACTTGAGAAATTTTGAGAAGGAATCAATACTGTTATATTGCAATGAGGTCCACAGAAAAAGGGCTGAGAAGCCACTGGACTTGTTAGCTTTGATTAGCTGTGTTAGGGAGGGGCTGTGATAAATCACTTCTTTCCCATTTACTGTTTGTGAAGTCCTTTCTCTTCTTTTTACTGTATCCTTCATCTCCTTCAATTTTTATTTTTGCTTATGTAATTCTAATCATTTTGTAGTGTAACTACTTTTCCTTCTGCTTCCCCATTTAAGTTCTGTACATTTCTCCTCTTCTGCCGCTGCTTGTTCTCTCATCCATTTCTAGCCATATATTATTCCTGGAAGGATATAGGAGAGGGAAGCGGAGGAATGTCGTTGTTGCTCAGTTCAATTGATTTCATGGACTGCATTATTATGGTATGAATTATGGCTCATATTCAGGGCAGGCAAAACTGATAGTGTGAAGTCTATTTGATATTTGTGCAGCAACAATATATTGTGACTGAAAGCTGTAGTATGAAATTCTGACATTTTCTTCTTTCTCTCTTTTTTTTTTTTTTGAGATGAACTTTCGCTTTGTTACCCAGGCTGGAGTACAGTGGTGCGATCTCGGCTTACCACAACCTCCGCCCCCTGGTTCAATCAGTTCTCACGTCTCAGCCTTCTGAGTAGCTGGGATTACAGGCGTGCGCCACCTCACCTGGCTAATTTTGTATTTTTAGTAGAGATGGGGTTTCACTATGTTGGCCAGGCTGGTCTCGAGTTTCTGACCTCAAGTGATCCACGCGGCTTGGCCTCCCAAAGTGCTGGGATTACAGGCATGAGCCACTTGCCCGGCCGACATTTCTTAAGAACTTCCAGTGTGGATTTTTATGACACTGTAATTTCTAAAAAATGAATATAAAGGATATCCTGTACATCAAAATTTGTGGTTTGAAGAGTAAAAGCATGGCTTCTTTTTCTTTTTTTTTTTTTTTGAGACAGAGTCTCTCTCTGTAGCCCAGGCTGGAGTGCTGTGGCCGGATCTCAGCTCACTGCAAGCTCCGCCTCCCGGGTTCCCGCCATTCTCCTGCCTCAGCCTCCCGAGTAGCTGGGACTACAAGCGCCCGCCACCTCGCCCGGCTAGTTTTTTGTATTTTTTAATAGAGACAGGGTTTCACCGTGTTAGCCAGGATGATCTCGATCTCCTGACCTCGTGATCCACCTGTCTTGGCCTCCCAAAGTGCTGCGATTACAGGGATATCCTGTACATCAAAATTTGTGGTTTGAAGAGTAAAAGCATGGCTTCTTTTTCTTTTTTTTTTTTTTTGAGACAGAGTCTCTCTCTGTAGCCCAGGCTGGAGTGCTGTGGCCGGATCTCAGCTCACTGCAAGCTCCGCCTCCTGGCTTCATGCCATTCTCCTGCCTCAGCCTCCCGAGTAGCTGGGACTACAGGCGCCCGCCACCACGCCTGGCTAATTTTTTGTATTTTTAGTAGAGACAGCGTTTCACCGTGTTAGCCAGGATGGTCTCGATCTCCTGACCTCGTGATCCACCTGTCTTGGCCTCCCAAAGTGCTGCGATTACAGGCGTGAGCCACTGTGCCCAGCCACTAATTTTAATTTTTTGAGATAAGGTCTCACTCTTTGCCCAGACTGGAGTGCAGTGGCATGATCACAGCTCACTGCAGCCGTCACCTGCTGGGTTTAAGCGATCCTCCTACTTCAGCCTCCCAAGTAGCTGGGACTGCAGGCATGTACCACCACGCCCAGTTAATTAAAAAAAATTTTTTTTGGCTGGGCGTGGTGGCTCACACCTGTAATCCTAGCACTTTGGGAGGCCGAGGTGGGAGGATCATGAGGTCAGGAGTTCAAGACCAGCCTGGCTAACATGGTGAAACCCAATCTCTACTGAAAATACAAAAATTAGCTGGACATGGTGGTGTGTGCCTGTAATCCCAGCTACTTGGGAAGCTCAGGCAAGAGAATCACTTTAACCTGGGAGGCGGAGGTTGCTAAGATCGTGCCACTGCACTCCAGGCTGGGACACAAGTGTGAAACTCTGTCTCAAAAAAAAGAACTTTTTTTTTTTTTTTTGGGAACAGGGTCTCTCTGTGTTGCCCATGCTGGTCTTGAATATCTGGGCTCAAGCTGTCCTCCCACCTTGGCCTCCCAAAGTGCTAGGATTACAGGCATGAGCCTCTGTGCCGGCCCATAATTATTTCTAATTTTCTCCTTTTTTTCTCTTGATTAACTATAACATAACATTGAGATAACGTATATCAAGTGAGGTAGAACAGCACTTGAACAGTTTTAATGGAGGGAGACCTTTGGAAACATTTTTTAAATGTGTTTATGTGAATACATATTATGTTATATATTCAGTGTTTTACTTTGAAATGTTTTTTTTCTTGTGTCTGCTAATATACTGTGAGTGATTCTAAATCTTTAAAAAAGTATATATCTGAACATAATTATCAGTTCTTTTGGGAAGGAGATTTAGGTTACCAACTTGATTATACAAATAATACATAATATATGAATCCTTTTCTTTTTCTTTTTTTTTTTTTTTTTTTGAGAGTCTCGCTCTGTCATCCAGGCAGGAGTACAGTGTTGCGATCTCGGTTCACTGCAACCCCTGCCTCCTGGGTTCAAGTGATTCTCCTGCCTCAGCCTCTGAGTAGCTGGGATTACACATGTGCATCACCACGCCCAGCTAATTTTTGTATTTTTAGTAGAGATGAGTTTTCACCATGTTGGCCAGGCTGGTCTCGAACTCCCGACTTCAGATGATCCACCCGCCTTGGCCTCCCAAAGTGCTGGGATTACAGGCATGGGCCACTGTGCCTGGCCATGAATCCCTTTCTATTGTAGAAGTTTCAGATAATTTAGGAAGTAAATAAAATAAAACCCAGAAGTTTCTTGTCTTTCTTCGCTAGGGATAAGCCCCCCATTTTTTTTTTTTTTTTTTTTTTTGAGACGGAGTTTCGCTCTTGTGGCCCAAGCTGGAGTGCAGTGACGCAATCTCGGCTCACTGCAACCTCCGCCTCCTGGGTCCAATTGATTCTCCTGTCCCAGCCTCCCGAGTAGCTGGGATTATAGGTGCGCACCACCACGCCTGGCTAATTTTTTGTATTTTTAGTACAAACGGAGTTTCACCATCTTGGCCAGGCTGTTCTTGGACTCCCGACCTCCGGTGATCCACCCACCTTCGCCTCCCAGAGTGCTGGGATTACAGGTGTGAGCCACTGCGCCCGGCCATGAATCCCTTTCTGTTGTAGAAGTTTCAAATAATTTAGGAAGTAAATGAAATAAAAACTAGAAGTTCCTTTTCTTTCTTCCCTAGGGATAAGCCCCCCAGCTTTTTTTCTTTTTTTTTTTTTTGAGATGGAGTTTCACTCTTGTGGCCCAAGTTGGAGTGTAGTGATGCAGTCTCGGCTCACTGCAACCTCTGCCACCTGGGTCCAACTGATTCTCCTGCTTCAGCCTCCCGAGTAGCTGGGATTATAGGCATGCACCACCATGCATGGCTAAGTTTTTTTTGTGTTTTTAGTATAAACGGAGTTGCACCATTTTGGCCAGGCTGGTCTTGAACTCCTGATCTCAGGTGATCTACCTGCCTCGGCCTCCCAAAGTGCTGGGATTACAGGCGTGAGCCATCATGCCCGGCCAGGGGTAAGCCCTTTTAAGTGTTTGTTCTTTCACATCTTTTTCTGTGCATTTACACATGTACATATATAAACACACACACAGAAGAGATTATACAATTTACTTATGTTATGTTATGTTATGTTATGTTATGTTATGTTATGTTATGAAATGGAGTTTTGCCCTTGTTGCCCAGGCTGGAGTGCAATGGCGCGATCTTGGCTTACTGCAACCTCTGCCTCCTGAGTTAAAGCGATTCTCCTGCCTCAGCCTCCCAAGTAGCTGGGATTACAGGCATATACCACCATCCCCGGCTTATTTTATATTTTTAGTGGAGTCAGGGTTTCTCCATGTTGGTCAGGTTGGTCACGAACTCCTGACCTCAGGTGATCCACCTGCCTTGGCCTCCCAAAGTGCTGGGATTAACAGGCATGAGCCACTGTGCCTGGCCAAGATTATGTAGTTTATTTTTAAAAACCTAAATATACTATCTATATGCCTTTTTCTGTAAACCTCCTTTTTTTTTAGTTAACAATGTGTCTTAGAGTGCTTCTGTTAATATATTGTTAAATTTATACACACATACATATACCTGTGTATCTCTGTATTTCTAGTTAAGTTTTGCCTTTATAAGTTTTTTAGTAAGCATTTCATTTCAGAGTAGTTTCAGATTTACAGAAAAGTTGCAAAGGTAGTACAGAATTCCCATATACCATTATTAACATCTTACATTTATTTAGCACATTTATCATAGTTAATGAAACAGTAGTGATGCATTATTATTAACTAAAGTCCATACTTTATTCAGAATTTCCTTAGTATTTTGTCTTGTATCCTTTTTCTGTTCAAGGATCCCATCCAGGATACTATATTATATTTAATCATCATGTCTCCTTAGACTCCTTTTGGCTGAGACAGTATCTCAGACTTCCATCGCTTTTGATGACCTTGATTGTTTGAGGTGTACCAGTTAGGTATTTTGTGGAACGTCTCCCAACTGGGATTTGTCTGATGTTGTTCTTGTGATTAGATTGGAGTTTAGGGTTTTGGGGAGGAAGACAATAACTATAAATTTTAAAGATAAAATTTAATTTAAAAATAGTGAAAAATTTATAGTAAGAAGTGTCCCTCCTCAGCTAGTTTAGTTTCCCATCTGCTTTTTTTTTTTTTTTTTGAGACAGAGTCTCGCTCTGTCACCCAGGCTGGAGTGCAGTGGCCGGTCTAGGCTCACCGCAACTTCCGCCTCTCGGGTTCAAGCGATTCTCTTGCCTCAGCTTCTAGGCGCATGCCACCACGCCCAGCTAATTTTTTCGTTTGTTTGTTTGTTTTCTTTGAGACAGTCTCGCTCTTGTTGCCCAGGTTGGAGTGCAGTAGTGCGATCTCGTCTCACTGCATCCTCCGCATTCCTGGGTTCAAGTGATTCTCCCGCCTTGGCCTCCCAAAATGCTGGGATTACAGGCGTGAGCCACTGCGCCTGGGCTAATTTTTGTATTTGTAATACAGATGAGGTTTCACCATGTTGGCCAGGATGGTCTCAATCTCTTGACTTCTTGATCCGCCCGCCTCGGCCTCCCAAAGTGGTGGGATTACAGGCGTGAGCCGCCGTGCCTGGCCATCATCTTTTTTTTTTTTTTTTTTTTGAGACGGAGTTTCACTCTTGTTGCCCAGGCTGGAGTGCAGGGGCGCTCTCTCGGCTTACTGCAACCTCCGCCTCCTGGATTCAAGCGATTCTTCTGCCTCAGCCTCCTGAGTAGCTGGGATTACAGACATGTGCCACCACGTCCAGCTAGTTTTATATTTTTAGTAGAGACGGGGTTTCTCCATATTGGTGAGGCTGCTCTCGAACTCCAGACCTCAGGTGATCTGTCGTGCCTCAGCCTCCCAAAGTGCTGGGATTACAGGCGTGAGCCATCACACTCAGTCCCCCGTCTGCTTTTAATTCCAAATTTCTGAATAAAATGCTCATACTACTTTTCTTTAGTTAGACATGTAGTACATTCTTGTTATGTTAGATGAGAATTACCACTTTATTTATTTATTTTTATTTTTAGTATTATTTTTCAAGACAGACTTGCTTTGTCACCCAGGTTAGAGTGCAGTGGCTCAGTTAGTAGCAGCGATTACAGGCCTGTGCCACCATGCTAAGCTAATTAAAAAACAGATTTTTTTTTTTTCCTGTAGAGACAAGGCCTCACTTTTTTCCCAGACTGGTCTTGCCCTTCTGGCATCAAGTAAACCTCCTGCCTCAGCCTCCCCGAGTGTTTGGATTACAGGTGTAAGCTACTGAGCCTGGCCAGAATGACCACTTTTATAACCTAGCTTCTTTCCTTTTTAATAATTCCACATACCTTAGTTAAAACAATAATCAGTGCTTATAATGACTCTGCAAATGCTGTTTAATGCAGATCAGGGAGAGATCCTTTTTATATGGCTTTCTTCATTTTTGTGTAGTTAAAAATTGCCTCTCTTTTTCATTTACTTATGTATCCGTTGCTTCATTTTCTACTCTATTCTCTGTGTTCTGTGATAAGAGATAATTTGCCAGGTCCCCCTTTGTTTCTGGAGGTCTTGTTTTTAAGTGCTCCATTCTTGTACTTCAGCCTGAACTAGTTATCTGCTGAGCCATCTGCACAGTGTTTATTTTAATACATTCTCATCTGTTCTTTTATGCTGGGTCCCCCGATCTCACATCGTCTTCCTTTGTTTACTACTCCTTAATTTACTTGAGCACACCCTCAAATAACTTCCTGTGACAGCATGCATGTGTGGTAATTTTTAAAAAATTTTTGCTTGTCTGAATATGCCTTCCTGCATACTTGATTGATAGTTTGGCAGATTATAAAATTGTAGATTAAAAATTATTTTCACTTGCCAATTTTGAAGGCATTGCTGCATTACTTTCTAGCATCTGTGTACTGTTACTGTTGAAGAGTTCATTTCCATAGTTACCTGATCTTTTATGTGATCTGTGTATTTTTTCCTTTCCTCTAGAGGGTTTTAGGATCTTTTATTTATCCCAGTATACTGAAATTTCATAATTGTGTGTATAGTGTGTGTGTGAGGAGGGGACCACGGTGGTGGATTCCATTCTTTGTACTCATCCTTTATGAAAACTTTCGTTTGGGAGACTGATCTTTTTTGGGAAGATTTATTGTATTATTTATTTGATATTTTTCTTCCCTATAAAATTCTGAACTACTCCCCGCTCCCCCGCCGAAATTTCAGTTAATTTGATATTGGATCTCCTGAACAGATCCTTTTAGGTCACCTTATTTTGCTGTTTTCTGGTTTTTTTGCCTTTTGTTCAGGTTTTTGGGAGATTATCTCGCCTTTATATTCTAACATGTTAATTAAGTTTTTCAGTTTTGCTATTATATTTTTAATTTTCCATATCTCCTTTCTAAATTTAATTCAGTTTAAGCGTTTTAGGAAAGTACAGTCAGCTTGTTTTTAGGTACGTCCTTTGCCTTACCTGGGATGCCTGAGTCTTGAAGCCTATTTAGTTTCTTCAAAAATGGAAGTCCAGTGTTTTCCTTAAGGGATGAGAGTGAAATAATCTCAACTATTTGGTGTGGGAGGACTGGGAAGTTTAACTCTTCTTTTTATAAACTTTGAGTCAGTTTTCCTTAAGATAGCTATATGTGTGTTTGCGTGTGTGTGTGTGTGTGTGTGTATATATATGTGCAAACATATATGCATACATGTTATATGTGCATTTATGTGTATATACATGTATTCACACACATGTATATATGATAGTCTTGGGATCCTTTTATAGATTTTGACTCTTACTTTAAACATTAATGACTTCATAATTTTTCATTGTATGAGTATACCCAACTTTAATCAGTTCTCCATAATTAAAATTTAAGTTATTGGCCAGGTGTGATGGCTCATATCTGTAATTCCAGCACTTTGGGACACGGAGGTGGACAGAGTTCGAGACCAGTCAGGGCAACATGGTGAAACCCCGTCTCTACAAAAAATATAAAAAACTAGCCTGGTATGGTGGCATGTGCCTGTGCTTCCAGCTACTTGGGAAACTGAGGTGGGAGGATCACTTGAGTTGGGCAAGTCAAGACTGCACCGAGCCATATTCGTGCCACTGTACTCCAGCCTGGGTGACAGAGTGAGACCCTGTCTCAAAAACAAAATTTTTTTTAAAAAGTTATTTTCAGTTACTATTGTAAATAATGGGGAATGAGGACACTTGTATAGCTAGCTGGTACAGTTGGCCGTCTTCATCTGTGGGTTCTGCATCTGTGTATTCAACCAACCATAGATCAAAAGTATTTGGAAAAAAGCAATGAAAAATAACAATACAACAATAAAAATGATATAAATTAAACAATGCAGTCTAACAATTATTTACATCGTATTTACATTATATTAGGTTTTATAAGTAATCTAGAGATGATTTAAAGTGTGTGGGAGAATGTGCATAGGTTGTATATGCAAATACTATGTAATTTTATATAAGTGACTTGAGCATCCACAAATTTTGGTGCGTGGATTTAGGTATTTATGGGGGTGTCCTGGAACTAATCCCCCATGGATGATGGGCAACTGTATTTGTGCAGGTTTGCCTCCTTTTTATTAAATTCTAGCAGCGGAATTATGGAATCAAAGGACTGATTTCTTTTAATGTTTGTTCTACATATTGTTAAATTGCCCTCCAATAAGACTGTCTTTACACTCATTGTGTAGAAGTACCTATTTCACTTTACCTTTGCCAGCAATCGTTATTCTTTCTTTTTTTTTTTTTTTTAAATAGTCAATTTGATAGGTGAAAAGTGGTTTCCTACTGCTCTGATTTGTATCTCTTTGAATACTACTGGTAAAGTTGAAATTTTTTCCATTTTTTTTTTTTTAACATTAGCATTCTGTGAAACTTGCTGTTTTATGTCCTTTGTTCCTTTATTTTTCAATTTTTAAAATTTAATTTTTAAAGTTTTTTTGGTATTGTAAAAGCTCTTTTTTTGTTTAAACAAAGCTCTACAGATGGTGAAGATGTGGAGAAAGGGAACCCTTGTACACTATTAGGAATGTAAATTAGTACAGCTTCTATGGAAAACAATATAGCGATTCCTCAGAAAATTAAAAATAGAACTACCGTGTGATCTAGCAATCCTACTGCTGAGTATATACTCAAAAGAAAGGAAATTACTACGCTCCCATGTTCATTGCAGCATTATTCACAATAGCCAATATACGGAGTCAAGCTAAGTTTCCGTTAAGAGATGCATGGATAAATGAAATGTTGATATATATACACTGTGGATATATTATTCAGCCTTAAGAAAGAAGGAAATCCACCAAGCAGGAACCCACATCCAGAAACAGAGCACTTTGCTCTTCCCTCAGACTGAATGGAGACCAGAAACCAGATGTTTATGCCCAAGAAAAGTAGGATTTCATTCAGCACTTCTCCCGGATTGTCAGGGTGCTGACTGAGAATGAGATGGGGCACCCAGAGATAGGAGTGCTATTGCCCGACTCGAGGAGGTCCTGGAGTACAGTGCCATTGGAGGCAAGTATCACCAGGGTTTAATGGTGGTGGTAGCATTCCAGGAGCTGGTAGAGCCAGGGAAACAGGATGCTGATAGTCTTGAGTGGGCCCTGACTGTGAGCTGGTGTGTGGAACTACTGCAAGCACTCTTCTGGTGTCAGATGACATCATGGATTCATCCTCACTCACCTGCCAGGGGCAGATCGGCTGGTATCAGAAGCCAGGCATAGATTTGGATGCCACCAATGATGCTGTGCTTCTGGAAGCATGTATCTACCGCCTGCTGTGTCTACCACAATTTCAGTTAGGAGAAATAAGTTCAACAGAGATACATGCTTTGTTGCCTGGAGCAGCCCTATTACCTGAACCTGATCAAGCTCTTCCTGCAGAGTTTCTGTCAGACTGAGATTGGGCAGACTCTGGACCTTATCACAGCCCCCCCGCCCCGCCAGGGCAGGGTGGATCTTGGCAGATTCACTGAAAAGAGGTACAAATCTATTGTCAAGTACAATTGATTGCTGTAGTTGCAGTCATGTATATGGTGGACATTGATGGCAAGAAGGAACACACCAATGCCAGGAAGATCCTGCTGGAGATGGGAGAGTTCTTTCAGATTCGAGATGATTACCTTGACCTCTTTGGGGACCCCAGTGTGACTGGCAGAGTTGACACTGACATCCAGGACAACAAGTGCAGCTGGCTGATGGTTTAGTGTCTGCAACAGGCCACTCCAGAACAGTTACCAGATCCTGAAGGAGAATTACGGGAGAAGGAGGCCAAGAAGGTGGACCTGGTGAAGGCACTATATGAGGAGCTGGATCTACCAGCTGTGTTCTTGCAGTCTGAGGAAGACAGAGCCACCTTATGGGTCTCGTGGCAGTACACGGTGCCCCTAACCCCAGCTATCTTCCAGGGACTAACACACAAAATCTGTGAGCGGAAGAAGTGGCCTATAGACTGCAAGGGCAGGGAGAGGAGGCTCTCAGTAAATTATTGTGTAACCTTAAAAAACAAAAACAAAAAGACAAAAACAAGGAAATCCTGTCATTTCATTTGCAACAACATGGATGAATCTGGAGGATATTGTACAAAATGAAATAAACTAGACACAGAAAGACAAATGTCTTATGATCTCATTTATATGTGAGGTATAAATGAGTCAAACTCATAGAAAAAGTGTAAAATGGTGGTTACCGGATGCTGGGGGATTGGGGAGACGTTCAAAGGATACACAATTTCAGTTAGGAGAAATAAGTTCAAGAGATCTATTGTATATCATGGTGACTACAGTTAATACGTTATAGATGTGAAAATTGCTAAGTAGATTTTAAGTGTTCTCACCACACACAAAAAGATAAGTATGCAAAAATTTTCTTCTATTCTGTAGGTTGCCTGTTCACTATGATGGTAGTTTCTTTTGCTGTGCAGAAGCTCTTTAGTTTAATTAGATCCCTTTTGTCAGTTTTGGCTTTTGTTGCCATTGCTTTTGGTGTTTTCGACATGAAGCCCATGCCTAGGGTTTTTATGGTTGTAGGTCTAACATTTAAGTCTTTAATCCATCTTGAATTAATTTTTTTTTTTTCGAGACGGAGTCTCGCTCTGTCGCCTAGGCTGGAGTGCAGTGGCGCCATCTCCGCTCACTGCAAGCTTCACCTCCTGGGTTCACGCCATTCTCCAGCCTCAGCCTCCTGAGTAGCTGGGACTACAGGCGCCCGCCACCACGCCCGATTAATTTTTTGTATTTTTAGTAGAGATGGGGTTTCACCATGTCGATCAGGATGGTCTCTATCTCCTGGCCTCGTGATCTGCCCGTCTCGGCCTCCCAAAGTGCTGGGATTACAGGTGTGAGCCACTGCCCTGGCTTGAATTAATTTTTATATAAGGCATAAGGAAGGGATCCAGTTTCAGCTTTCTACATATGGCTAGCCAGTTTTCCCAGCAGCATTTGTTAAATAGGGAATCCTTTCCCCATTGCTTGTTTTTGTCAGGTTTGTCAAAGATCAGATAGTTGTAGATGTGTGGTATTATTTCTGAGGCCTCTGTTGTGTTCCTTTGGTCTACATCTCTGTTTTGGCACCAGTACCATGCTGTTTTGGTTACTGTATGCTTTGTAGTATAGTTTGAAGTCAGGTAGTGTGATGCCTCCAGCTTTGTTCCTTTGGCTTAGGATTGACTTGGCAATGCGGGCTGTTTTTTGGTTCCAAATGAACTTTAAAGTAGTTTTTTCCAATTCTGTGAAGAAAGTCATTGGTAGCTTGATGGAGATGGCATTGAATCTATAAATTACCTTGGGCAGTAT
>NW_012102965.1:1270759-1273454 GCF_000951045.1 Mandrillus leucophaeus | reverse complement strand
GGGAGGGGGGAGAGGGGAGGGATAGCATTAGGAGATATACCTAATGTAAATGATGAGTTAATGAGTGCTGCACACCAGCATGGCACATGTATACATATGTAACAAACCTGCACGTTGTGCACATGTACCCTAGAACTTACAATAAAAAAAAATAAAAAAGATAAGTATGTGAAGTAATGCATATATTTGTTGAATAGCTTGATTTAACCATTTTACAATGCATTCATACATCAAAACACCATGTACACCATAAATATATACAATTTGTATTTGTCCGTTTAAAAAGAAAAAAGCTCTGCTTAAGAAGGAAATTAACCCATTGTCTTTTGGGGAAAATTGTTTGTCCTGTACTTACACTCAGAAAAATTGTGGATCCTTAATGTTAGGGAAGCATAGTTTCATTCAGTCATAGAACTTACTGTAAAAAATGACTAGGCCAGTTAGATAAGGGGACTAAATTTGAGAAACTATTCCCGGAAGACTTCAAGGAGTAAGAATTTCCTTCTGTGGTGTAGCATGGCAAAGGAAAAGAAGGAAGGATTAATGAAGATGAACCAAGAGCACCTTATGAAAGAGAAAGTCATTGATTTACTGTAGAAAATAATGCAGTAATTTCTCACTTTATCACAGAAACTGTTTCATGCATAAAACAAGCATTTATTGAAAGAAAGCCTTCTCTACTCATGGAGTTTACGTGGATGGGGAGGAGGATGGTAAGACAGATGTTTGTAACCAGAATACAGTGTGAAATTTCCTGTAATACATATAGATAACCCAATTACTATACAGTATAGTACTAATGAACCTTGTTTAGTTTCTTAGCACAGAAAAAATAAGAATTGTCCTTTAGGTGATTGCCAAAAGTTAGAACTGTTACCTCTCTTTCCTGTAGTGACAAATGACATCTGAGAATTAAGAGATAGAATAAAATGAAATGAGACTCAACAAAAAAATTTTCATTTTGAGTAATTAAAAAATTTTTTTTCTATTTTTGCGGTCATCAGTGTGAGAATGATGAGAGTTAAAAATTTTTGTCATAATTAAGGTATATTATATTTTAGGAAGCTAGGAAGTATGTAGTACATTTTAAAAAGTCATGAGAATAATTAAAAAATGACAGTCTTCTGTTATCTGGTAGATAATTCTGAAGATTCCAGGTAAATGGATTGTTGACATGTTTATTCTAGTTTTTGTTTTAGAGATAGAGTCTTGCTCTGTCACCCAGGCAGAAGTGCCTTGACACTGTCATAGTTCACTGCAGCCCCCTGAGTAGCTAGAACTACAGGTGTGTACCACCATGCCTGGGTAATTTTTTTTTTTAAAGGTTTTTGTAGAGACAGTGTCTTGCTTTGTTTCTCAGGGTTATTTTTTGATATTTACTTTAGAGACAGGGTCTTACTCTGTCACCCAGTCTGGAATGTAATGGCATGGCTATAGCTCACTGCAGCCTCGAATTCCTAGGGTCAAGTGATCCTCCCATTGGGTTTATTTTTACTTTTTTAGAGATTGGGTCTTACTCTGTCAGCCAAGCTAGAGTTGCAGTGCAGGGTTCATAGCTCGCTTCATTCTTGAACTCGTGTACTCAGGGGATCCACCTGGGTAGTTTGGTGTGTAGGCATATGCCATCATGCCCAACTAGTTAAAAAAGAAAAAAACCCAACTTTTTTTTTTTTTGTTAAGAGATGCAGACGTCTTTATGTTGCCCAGGCTGTTCTCAAACTCCTGGCCTCAAGTGATTCTCATGCGTCAGCCTCCTGAGTAGCTGGGATTACATGTGTGTGAGCCTGGCTCTTGTAACTGTATTTTGTACCTATTAATCATCCTCTCTTCATCCTTCCCTTCCTTCTGCCGTTCCTAGCCTCTAGTAACCGCTTATCGACTCTCTACCTTCATTAGACCCACTTTTTAAGTTCTTACATATAGGTGAGAACATGCAGAATTTCTGTGCCTGCTTTATTTCATTTAACATAGTGACCTCCAGTTCTATCCACATCGCTGCCAGTGATGAGATTTCCTTCTCTTTTTAGGCTGAATAATATTCCATTGTGTATATGTACCACATTTTTTTATCCATTCATTCATTGATGAAACCTTAGGTTGATTCTCTGTCTTGGCTATTGTAAATAGTACAGTAAACATGGAAGTGCAGGCATTTCTTTGATAACACTGATTTCCTTTCTTTTGGGTAGGTTCTCAGCAGTAGGATTACTGGATCATATGGTAGTTCTATTTTTAGTTTTTTGAGGAACCTTCATACTAGTTTCCATATTGGTTGAACTAGTTTGCATTTCCACCAACAGTGTACAAGTGTTCTCCTTTTTCTGCATCCTTGCCAGCATGTTTTTTATGTGTGTGTTTTTGGTAAAAGCCATTCTAACTTGGGTGAGACTATATCTCATGGTTTTAATTTGCATTTTCCTGATGATTAGTGATGTTGATTCTTTTTTCATGTACCTGTTGGCCATTTGTATGTTTTTTGAAAAATGCCTATCTAGATCATTTGCTGCCCCCCGCCCCGCCCCATTTTTTTTTGAGATAGGGTCTCTGTCACCCAGGCTGGAGTGCAGTGATGTGGTCATGGCTCACTGCAGCTCCAACTTCCCAGGCTCATGTGGTCCCCCTACCTCAGCCTCTCAGGTAACTGAGACTACAGGTACACGCCACCATGCCTGGCTAATTTTTTCTTTTCTTTTTT
>NW_012102965.1:1245626-1269699 GCF_000951045.1 Mandrillus leucophaeus | reverse complement strand
TTAAACAGATGTCAACTAACTTTGATCAGAAAGAAACCAAGGAAAAACCTAAACAAACAAACAAAACCTCTTTAAGTCAATTTCCATCACATTTTGACTTTTCTTCTCTTAATGTTGATCTTTTCATATTTACCATCTCTTAACAGGTTGCCATGGTTATTTCTGATAGATTTATCTTTTTTTTTTTTTTTGAGATGGAGTCTCACCCACTCTGTTGCCCGGGCTGGAGTGCAGTGGTGCGATCTCTGCTCTGCAACCTCGGTCTCCTGGGTTCAAGCGATTCTCCTGCCTCAGCCTCCCAAGTAGCTGGGATTACAGGCACACGTCACTGTGCCTGGCTAGTTTTTGTATTTTTAGTAAAAATGGGGTTTCACCTTGTTGGCCAGGATGGTCTGGAACTCCTGATCTCAAGCAGTCTGCCCATTTCGACCTTCCCAAGTGTGAGATTACAGGCGTAAGCTTCTGCATGCTCCCTGCCCATTTACCTATTATACTTGATGCCGAAAATATGAGTGGATTATACACCACAGTTACAGTGTTAGGGTATTCTGAATTTGTGTACTTTTACCCATGAGTTTTGTACCTTCAATTTTTTTTTGTATGTTAGCACCCCTTTGTTTCAGATTGAAGAGCTTCTGAATATGTTGTCCTACTTCCTCCATGTATAGTTGTTGAGAGGTTTATTGTCAGGCTAATCGGAGCTCTTTATATGATACTTGCTTCTTTTCACTTACTGCTTTGTAAAATCCTATCTTTGTCCTTTTTCTCTGATAATTTGACATGCCTTGGGGTAGTCTTATTTTGGTGGAATATGTTTGGTGTTCTCTGACCTTCCTGTGTCTGGACACGTATCTTTCTCCAGGTTTGGAAGGTTTTCTGGGATTATGTTTTATTTATTTTTTTCAGAAAAAATTTAACAGGTTTCTTTATAATTATAAAGTTGAACTGCTGAAACTCGTTCACTGAAACATTTTGACGTGCATTAATGCTTTACATCCCTGCATTTATATTAAAAATTCACACACAAATGAACATGGAAAAACTGCCATTACCTGATTTCTGTCACCTGTTTTTCCATTCACAATCACATACTTAGGCACCTTTTGACCCCATGGTGGGGAAAAAAATCTAACGTTCAGAACTACCAGTAATGGGAAGAAGATAATTTTTTTCTTTTGGGAGAATGAAATGTTTGCCATCATACTGAATTCTTGAGCATATTCCCCACCAATATGGTTTGGCTCTGTATCCCCACACAAATCTCATCTTGAATTGTAATCCACACCTGTTGAGGGAGGGACCTGGTGGGAGGTGATTGGATCATGGCAGCAGTTTTCCCCCATGCTGTTCTTGTGATAGTGAGTGAGTTCTCACGAGATTTGCTGGTTTAAAAGTGTCTGGCAGTTCCCCCCTCACTCTGTCTCTCCTACCATCTTGTGAAGAAAGTGCTTGCTTCTCCAGCACTATCGTGCTGCCACGATAGTGGGTTTCCTGAGGCCTTTCAAGCCATGCATAACTGTGAGTCAATTAAACTTTTTTTCTATCTCAGGTAGTTCTTTATAGCAGTGTGAAAAAGGATAATACATCCACGTATTAGTGGTGTGCTAGCTGGATGTCTTTTGGCATAATTGGGTTTTTTTTCTTTCTTTTGAGATGGAGTTTTGCTCTTGTTGCCCACGCTGCAGTGCGGTGGCGTGATCGCAGCTCACTGTAACCTCCACCTTCCAGCGATTCTCCTGCCTCAGCCTCCTGAGTAGCTGGGATTACAGGCACGTGCCACTACGCCTGGCTAATTTTTTGTATTTTTAGAGAAACGGGGTTTCACCATGTTCACCAGGCTGGTCTCGAACTCCTGACCTCAGATGATCTGCCCGCCTTGGCCTACCAAAGTGCTGGGATTACAGGCGTGAGCCACCGCGCCTGTCCCTTTTGGCATAATTGTTACATGTTTTGCATGGATAGCACACAGGTAGGTGTCTTCAAAAAAGGCCAACCAGTTAAGCCTCACTTGCCTCCTGCAAAGCACCAATAACTGTGCTCTGGAAGCGCAGATGTGTTTTAAAGCCCTGAGCAATCTGTTGCACTAGACGCCGGAAGGGAAGTTTGTGAATCAGTTGTTCGGTGGACTTCTGGTAATGTGTAATTTCACGTAATACCAGGCCTGTGATGATGATGTGTCTTTACCCTTCTAGTAGAGGGCACACTCTTGTGAGCGACCTCCTGGCTGCTTTACCACACTGGTCAATATGCGGGCAGTCAGCTTTGTAGGAACTATGGTATAGAGGCCTCCTTACTTACCCACCTTCTCCTTAGGCTGGAGCTCAGTGAGCTAGAGGTGGTGCCGGCCTTAGAGAGAGACAGTGGTGTGGCGGTGGCTGCAAACACAATTGAAAAGGATTATTTTTTAAAACAAGTTTACTGCCCCTTCTTTCTCCACTCCTTGAAACTACTCTTATGTTTGTTTTGAGGTTATTCGCTATATCTTGTAGTCATGCTTTGCTCCTTTTTATTCTTTTTTCTCTTCTGTGTATTTTCAAATAATTAGTCTTTAAGTTCACTGATTCTTTCTTCTGCTTTATTCTTTCTACTGTTGAGAGCCTGTAGTGCATTTTTCATTGCAGCAAATGCATTTCCCAGTTCCAGGATTTCTTTTTTTTTTTCATTATTTCAATATCTTTGTTAAATTTCTCTGATAAATTCCTAAATTGCTTATCTATGTTATCTTGGAGTTGTCTGAGTTTCCTTGAAACTGCTATTTTGAAGTTTTGATCTGAGAGCTCACATGTCGCTGTTTTGTTAGGATTGGTCACTGGCTCCTTGCTTTGGGGAGGTGATGTCTGCCTGTTTGCTGTTGTGTCTTGTGGTCTTATGTCTGTGGCTTTGCATTGAAGGATTATTTATGTATTCTGGTCTTCAGTGTCTGGCATCTGGCTTGTTTTGGTCCTTACAGAGTTTATTGGCTTAGTGGTTTTGTGCGGTTGCCTGTCGAATCCCCTTAATTCCATATTGCTGCCTCCTTTTCAGCACTAGATGTCGCAGTAAGCCCAAGTTCGCCTATTTGGGGCAAGTGTTCAGAGCACTGCCTATCCCCAATGACGGGGTGGAGGCGCGGCTGGCAGGGGGCAGGAGTTGATTCTACAAAGGATACTCCCGCTGTGTGGGAGGGCTGGCTGCAGGTTCATGCCCAGAAGACCCATGGAGCTTGCCTCCTGTGGTATGGTGCTGCTCAACAGCCACCCTGATTTGGCCTAATTTTTTGCCTGAGATAAACTGCAGAGTTTCCTGGACTGTCTCCAGCTGCCATCAGGGCTTTTTCTCCCTACAGGCACTTGCAATGCTTCTTGTGGATTAAGGCAGGAATGGTTTTCCTGCAGGAGAACCCTAGATGGTAAAGAAGCTGGCTGTCTGCCTCATTCTTACGTTTTCTAATGTAAAACTTTGAGTCTTGGGGGATTTTTCCATGGGGTGCCTTGCAGGTCTGGGGAGGGGAATCACAGAAGTTGGTTTCTCTTACCATCTATTTGGAGTTTTAAATTTCCCTGTGGCCCTGGGGATCATCTGCACCTCAGGTTTGAGTTCTGGGATATTGCTAGCGATAGTCTTGATCCTGGATATTTGCTTTTGGTTTTCTTTGGGGAAGAGTGAAGCCAGATGGCTTCTGCTCTGCCATTTTGATAGTGCCACTTAGTTTTTTTTTTTTTTAGCATATTGAAAATATTCTGCTGGCTTGTGGCTGTTGAGAAGTCAGTAGGCCTTTGCTGTTTTAAATGTGGTCTGCTTTTTCCTTTCACTTCTTTTATAGTCTTCTCTCTGTCTGCAGCTTCCATTGTGGTGTTTTTGTGTGTGGAATTCTTTTTATTCATTCCATGTAAGAGTTACTAGCTTTCTTTAATCTGATTTTCTGCCCTAATTTTGAGGTCTGTATGGCTGCAGTTGGAAGGAGGTGATAAACAGGGATTTCTTCAAGGTTTCTGGGGACCCTATAGCTGCAAGGTCAGAACAGAAGTGAAGGCAGTGTCCACTACTGACACCTTGGGAGCCCTCACGACTTTAATAATAATAGAGACTAGTGAATTTTATTGAAACCAGATGAGATTATTTTGTTGCTAATAACTGATGTTCCAAAGTGGTAGTTACAATAAGAATCAACTGGCATTTGTTGACTGTAAGATTCTTAGTGCAGTATTATTATTCGTCTTTATTTCCTAAATCCATACATGCCTAATAGAAGTGTATTGGGTGAATGAGATACATATTACACTGAAGCGTATATGGCTTATACTGCTAAATCGTAAGTTCACCGTATTTCTGAAGATCCCATTTATGTTTTGTTTAAAATTATTTTAGGCTGGGCACAGTGGCTCACTGCTATAATCTCAGCACTTTGGGAGTCTGAGGTAGGTGGAGAGCTTGAGCACAGGAGTTTGAGACCAGCCTGGGCAACACAGTGAGACCCTGTCTCTACAAAAAAATTAAAAAATTAGCTGGGTGTGATGGCGTGCACCTGTTGTCCCAGCTACTTGAGGGGCTTAGGTAGGAGGATCGCTTGAGCCTGGGAAGTCAAGGCTGCAGTGAGCTGTGGTCATGCCACTGCACTCCAGCCCGTGTGACAGAGGAAGACCCTGTCTCAAAAAAACAAACAAAATTATTTTAATGAGTTTCTTTTTATATCTTAACCTTTATGTGTGGGCTAAACACATACTTTATATGTGTTTAAAAGGTATGTGTTTAACCCATGTTCATTTTTCCACATATATAATTTCCTTTTTGTTCTGGGTTGATAGTAACTTAGTCATGTGTTCCTTCTTCTTTCTTCCATTCTTAGATTCCTTTGGCCGTTTGGGTTTAAACTATATCATAGGTCTGTTTGCATCTGTTCCCCCCACTCCCCTTGTATTTACTTATTTATGCCTTAAAAAGTTGACCTCATGTTTAGAGCAGCTTTAGGTTCATAGCAAAATTGAGCAGAAGGTACAGACTTCTCATATACCCTCTCCCCCAACACATGCATAGCCTTCCCCATTATTTTTTATTTATTTATTTATTTTTTTGATACGGAGTCTTGCTCTGTCGCCCGGGCTGGAGTGCAGTGGCACGATCTCGGATCACTGCAAGCTCCGCCTCCCGGATTCATGCCATTCTCCTGCCTCAGCCTCCCAAGTAGCTGGGACTACAGGCACCCACCACCATGCCTGGCTAATTTTTTGTATTTTTAGTAGAGACCGGGTTTCGACGTGTTAGCCAGGATGGTCTCGATCTCCTGACCTCGTGATCTGCCTGCCTCGGCCTTCCCCATTATTAACATCCCCTACCAGAGTGGTACATTTGTTACAACTGATGAACCCTACATTAACACATCATTACCACCCAAAGTCTATCGTGTACATTAGGAGTCACTCTTGGTGGTATAAATTTTCATGGGTTTGGACAAACGTGTAATGACATGTATCCACCATAATAAAGTACGGAATATTTTAAATGTCCTAAAAATCCTCTGTGTTCTGCCTATATTCATCCCTCCTCCCCTCTATACCCTGGCAACCACTGATCTTTTTATTTAAAGTCTCCATAGTTTTGCCTTTTCCAGAATGTCGTATGGTTAGAAGCATACATTATGTAGCCTTTTCACACCGCTTCTTTTACTTAGTATGTATTTACATTTCCTCCATGTCTTTGCATGGCTTGATAGCTTACTTCTTTTTAGTGCTGAAGAATATTCCATTGTCTGAATGTGCTACCTAAAGGACATTATGGTTGCTCCCAAGTTTTGCCAATTATGAGTAAACCTGCTGTAAATATTGTGGTACAGATTTTTGTGTAGACATAAGTTTTCAGCTCCTTTAGATAAATACCAAAGCCTGTGATTGCTGGAACATATGATAAGAATATATTTAGTTTTGTAATAAACTGCTAAACAGCCTTCCAGAGTGGCTGTACCATTTTACATTCCCACCAGCAGCAGATGAGAGTTCCTGTTGCTCTGTATTTTTGCCAGCATTTGGTGTTGTCAATATTCTGGATTTTGGTCATTCTAATAGGTGTGTAGTGGTATCTCGTTGTTTTTATTTGTGTTTTCCTGATGACATGAGGTGTGGCACATCTTGTCATATGCTTATTTGCTATCTGTATATCTTCTTTGGCGAGGTGTCTGTTAAGGTCTTTGGTCTTTTTTTTTTTTTTTTTTTGAGACAGGGTCTCACTTGTTCATCCAGGCTTGAGTGCAGTGGCACGATCTTGGCTCCCTGCAACCTCTGCCTCCTGGACTCAAGTGATCCTACCACCTCACCCTCTCACCTAAACCTCCCACCTCAGCCTCCCGAGTAGCTGGGGCTACAGGCACGCATCACCGCGCCCAGTTAATTTTTGTACTTTTAGTAGAGACGGGGTTTCATCATGTTGCCCAAGCTGGTCTTAAACTCCTGGGCTCTAGCAATCCGCCTGCCTCAGCCTTCCAAAGTGCTGGTATTACAGGCTTGAGCTACTGTGCCCGGCCTGGTCCATTTTTAATAGTTTGTTTTCTTATTATTGAGTTTTAAGAGTTATCTTTTTTTGGATAATAACCCTTTATCAGATTCATCTTTACCAAGTATTTTCTTATAGTCTGTGGCTTCTTTTTAGTCTCTTGACTGTGTCTTTTGCAGAACAGAAAATTTTAATTTTAATGAAATCCAGCTTATCAATTCTTTTTTTAATCTATTGTGCCTTTGGTGCTGAATCTAAAAACCCAGAATCCCTGGTCATCTAGGTTTTCTTCTGTGTTATTTTCTAGCACATACCACCTCTCCCAGTTGTTCCAGTACTGTTTGTTGAAAAGACTTTTATCTTCATTATATCTCCATTATATAGCCTTTGCTCCTTTGTCAAAGATAAATTGCTTGTATTTAAGTGGATGTATTTCTGGACTCGCTGTTTTATTCCATTGATCTGTTTGTGTATTCTTTCGCCCGTAAGACATTGTCATGATTCCTCTTTTTATTTTTAAATAAAATGTGTAACCCTTATATTTAGTTTGACTTTTCAAACAGATAGTTTCTTGCTTTTATGGTGGCAGAGTTCTTACTTTTATTCTGAGAATTATGATGATAAGGTCAGTTACGAATGTTTCCCAAGTCTGAGATTAGTCTGTGAAGGATAAAACCATACAAATTCTTGGTCACAGAAAGAAATGAATAAAAACTGAATAAGAATTCTAGTCTTGTTAGGAGTAATGTATTGTAGTAAACAGTGTTGCCAGGGCACTGTTTTCCATCATAATCACTTCTGTATGTAAAGATCTAGAAGTGGCTTTTTCTTTTTCATTTTTTTTGAAATGGAGTCTCACTCTGTTGCCCAGGCTGGAGTGCAGTGGCACCATCTTGGCTCACTGCAACCTCTGCCACCTGGGTTCCAGCGATTCTCCTGCGTCAGGCTCCCAAGTAGCTGGGATTAAAGGCACCCACCACCATACCCAGCTAATTTTTTATATTTTTAGTAGAGATGGGGTAATTAAATAATTAATTAAATAATTAATTATAATTTAGTAGAGATGGGGTAATTAAATAATTTTAAATAATGGCTTTTAATAATTTGGGTTATCTTTCAGTTTCTTTTTGGAATGTATGTATCTTTCTAAAGTTTAAAAATAATTGAGTCATTGAGTCATAGTGTACAATAGTTTCCCTAGAAGCTACAATTTCGCTAGAAGCTAGTACAATTTCCCTAGAAGCTAGTTTGATTTCATTCTGAAAAATATTTATGTCTTATGATTGTGGTAGGCTTATATTGTGAATGTATGCTATTGAAAGTTTACAGTTAGTTGTTGGCTACGTGTGGTGTCTCACGCTTGTAATCCCAGCGTTTTGGGATGCCGAGGCATGCAGATCACTTGAGGTTAGGAGTTCGAGACCAGCCTGGCCAACATGGCGAAACCGCCTCTCCACTAAAAATACAAAAATTAGTCAAGCACGGTGGTGTGCGCCTGCAATCCCAGTTACTTGGTGCCTGAGGCAGGAGAATTGCTTGAACCTGGGAGGTGGAGGTTGCAGTAAGCTCAGATCGTGCCACTGCAGTCCAGCCTAGGCTGCAGAGCGAGACTTTGTCTCAAAAAAATAAAAAAAAAGTTCATAGTTATTTTAACCTGTATGATTACAAGTCAGGATCGTGAGTACCTTTAGGGGTGTTATGTAAAGACTGGAAGGGAACACAGAAGGATTCTGTGTTGCTGTTTCACAAGTATCTCCATTTTATTACATTAATATTATACTTTAATAAAGTTTAATAGTTATTAAAATACTACTTCTAAGTTGATAAGATTAACATAAATGATTAGAAAAAGAAATGTGGAGACATTTTAGGTGACTTTTTTCAGTTGTAATTTTAAGTGATATATAAATAGTTCATCTTGTTAAAAGTTTACTTAGGAAATATTATCTAATATAATGTGTCTAAGCTCCAGATACTTGGAGTAACTTTTTTTTCCCCCCGATATAGAGTCTCACTCTGCCACCCAGGCTGGAGTGCAGTGGCGCGATCTTGGCTCACTGCAACCTCCGCCTCCCTGGTTCAAGCGATTCTCCTGCTTCAGGCTCCTAAGTAGCTGGGATTATAGGCATGCACCATCACGCATGGCTAATTTTTATATTTTTAGTAGAGACGGGGTTTTGTCACGTTGGGCAGTCTTGTCTTGAACTCCTGACCTCGGGTGATCCGCCCACCTTGGCTTCCCAAAGTGCTGGGATTATAGACGTCAGCCACTGTACCTGACCTGGAGTAACATTTTATAGCTAGACAGCAGCCTATGACAGGATTTCAAGGACTTTGACATCAGAAAGTAAGAGTAACAAACCAATCAGAAGTGTGGAAACACTTTAATCTATTCCAGAAGTTAAGTTATATGTGGACAGATAGGGAGTTTATCTAGTTTATTCACCCCTGTATCCCTAACCTTTTTCTTATACTCAGACTACGTATTTGTTGAGTCAGTGAATTCCTGTTTGCTGTACTCTCATATGCTTGGAGTGTTATCAATTAAAAAAAAAAAAAAAAAAGTTGTCAGTTTTATAGGTGAAAATAATGTCTTAATTTGTATATTAATGAGTGAAGTTTAAAAATGTTTATTAATCACATGGATTTAATTTTTTGAAAATTTATTTAAGTAGTGTAGACCTGTGCTATTCAGTGTGGTAGCCACTAGTTTTATGTGACTCTTCAGCACTTAAAGTGGAACTAGTTTCAAATTGAGATGTGTCATAAATGTAAAATATACGTTAGATTTTGAAATCTTAAGAAAAAATGTAAAATATCTCATAATTTAAAAATATCAGTTCGGTGTTGAAATTATAATGTTTTGGACCTGTTGGGTTAAGCAAAATACATTACTAAAATTAATAAAATTGTTTTTCGATTCAGATTTAGATTACTGTCCAGATCAGGACAGTGCTTATATAGACAGTAATGTAATCATTACATGATTAGGACTTGGGTTATGGTAGTATTTATAGAAAGGAAAGTAAGGAGTGAATTTTTTTTTTTTTTTTTGAGACGGAGTCTCGCTCTGTCGCCCGGGTTGGAGTTCAGTGGCTGGATCTCAGCTCACTGCAAGCTCCGCCTCCCGGGTTTACGCCATTCTCCTGCCTCAGCCTCCCAAGTAACTGGGACTACAGGCGCCCGCCACCTCGCCCGGCTAGTTTTTTGTATTTTTTAGTAGAGACGGGGTTTCACCGTGTTAGCCAGGATGGTCTTGATCTCCTGACCTCGTGATCCGCCTGTCTCGGCCTCCCAAAGTGCTGGGATTATAGGCTTGAGCCACCACGCCTGGCCGTAAGGAGTGATTTTTAAGGGATTATGCAGTATGTGTATATACTCTATAATCTCTACTATGTTCTGGGATATTTCACATCGTGTGTATTCCCGTCATGGTTTTGTAATCAATAATAAGATTTTTGAGGGCAAAGCTTTATATCCTTCTCTTATTTTGCCTTTTGCTGGGTGCAAAGGAAGTCATTTGAACAAAGAAGAATTTAATAGGATATCAAATATTTTGTTCGAAGTTTTAGAGTGCAAATGAATGATCCCTAGAGTTATTATGCCCTTTATTTAAATATCACAGTATCACCACATAGTCAGATTGAGTCATACTATTTTTAAAAGGAGCCAAGGGTAAGGGAACCAACATGTAGTCTTATATGTGCTCGGCTCTACATAGTCATTTTACATCTTTTTTCATTTAATCCTTATATTAACCATGTGAGGAAGGTATCAGCTACTATTTTACAGATTAGGAAACTGAGATCAAGTAATTTTTCTCTTATGTTGCTAATCCATAGATGCTCAATTTCAACACTAGCACTTTTCCACTGTGGCTTTTGCTTCAGCTAAAGTTAGTTAAGTGATATGAAATAAATTTAATATTTTGGTTGACATGAAGTAGGTGAAGAATACTTAGAATAAAATGTATAATGATAAATTTTGATAATATGTGTTTCATATTCAGTAAAAAAGGGAAATTTAGAAATATTCCCCAAAACCTGAGAGGAAAAAGAAAACACATATTTGTTCCTCATTCTGATTTTCTTTGTGTATTGTAATTCCAGAAATTTACCTATAGTTTGTGCAGATAAATAAAATTGTAATTTTTTCATTTTAAATATTTCTTCCGTTTTGTCTTCCAGATAAAATCAAGGACAAAATTAAAGAGAGAGACAAAGAAAAAGAGAGAGAGAAAAAGAAACATAAAGTAATGAATGAGATCAAGAAAGAGAATGGAGAAGTAAAGATTTTGCTGAAAAGTAAGTTTTATTCAATGATTTTAGTTCTACTTTATTTTGCTGTTCAGTATCTCTGTTGGCTAAGTGAACAAAATAAGAAATGTTACTTGGTGCTGAATTTTGTGGAGAATAAACAATGATGAGGAAATGAAAAGTAAATGTAACAATGGAGAGTTCTAATCTGTATGGTAACATGTCTTATAGTATATTTATTTAGTGAGCCATTAAAAAGTTGTAAAGGTTAAGCTTCATTAAACTTAATTTCTTAAATTATTTTAAAATAAGTTAATCCTATGTTTGCATTACTAGTCTTACTTATATTTAGATAATCTAAAAGGAAGAAATCAACAAAAATTGCCGAAGCAAGTTTTAGTATGATAGGGATGGTGAAGGAAGTGATCTTAAAAATAATTGACTGTAATCACCATACCATAGTCTAGGATTTAGAGGGAACATTTTACTCTGAGCTAAATCAGAATCAGTATGTTTCTTATATGTTTAAGAATATCCTTGTTTTATTCTTTTTTTTCTCTGTTGTAGTTGCATTCATTTGCTATTTATATATGAGGGTAGGGTGGAGAGAAGAATTTGGGGGGTAGGTGGTTGGGTAATAAGTATACTACAATTCCTGTCAATAAGGCTGAACTTGTAAAGAGAGAATTTATGGTAGAATAGACGTAAGGGTAGTCTTAAATTCACTCAGATGTCAAGGTAAGAATCAGTGGCATTTGGTTGCTAGACAACTAGCGAATTCACTATCTAGCAAATTCACTAGTGCTATCATGTTGGTAGTTGATGATCAGAACATGTTGACCTTAATTAACTTCATATTTAATTTAATTGTTCATGAGGCTTTATATTTGCTTAGAGGGGAAAAGACCACAGCACTGCATGTGTAGCAAAATAACTGGTAGTTTATATTATTTAAGATAAAGAGTATTAGATTCTGTATTTTCATTACATTCTTTGTCATGTTTTCAGATATTCGTTGTCTATTATCAACATATCAGAACTTTGTTTTCCATGATATTCTTTCAACCTTGAAGAAATATGTCAGAGCTTAAGTTGATGGCTACTTAGTTAATGCTCATGATCGTTTGTTCTGTTTCTTTTGCCAGTGTATTCTATCTGTTTTGTCTAATTAGATTGTAAGCCTTTGAGGCAGGAATGGAGTATAACCACACTAGTTCTGTATAGCAGCCAGTGATGAATGCTTGAAAAGTCTACTTAAGGCTGGGTGCTCATGCCTGTAATCCCAGCACTTTGGGAGGCCAAGGTGGGTGGATCACTTGAGGTCAGGAGTTCCAGACCAGCCTGGCTGACATGGTGAAATCCCGTCTCTACTAAAAATAAAAAATTAGTGAGGCATGGTGGTGGGCATCTGTAATCCCAGCTACTTGGGAGGCTGAGGCATGAGAATCACCTGAACCTGGGAGACAGAGGTTGCAGTGAGCTTAGATCACACCACTGTACTCCAGCTTGGGTGATAGAGCGAGATACAGTCTCAAAAAAAAAAACAAAAAACAAAACAAAAAAAAACGAAAAGGAAAAGTCAAGTTTACTTAACTTCACCCTTGATTTAGTCCAATAGCTATTTTTTCTGATTTAATCAGATAGTAGTTTTCTTATTCATTTGAAAATATCATGCTGTAAATTCTGTTACTTGAGAAGGAATCTGTTTTAGAAATACTTTATAAAAGCCTCATAAGTTCTTGATTGAATACTGGATTCCTAACATAATGTGAATTATGTGAATCTAGAGATTACACATGGAAATAAAATTTAAAACAGCCTAAAAATTGAGATTTTTTTAAAAAAAGAAATATACAATATTAACTTTGAAGTAGACAAAAATTTAGGTGATATTTTGAACCAAGTTAAACTGAAACTGGTGATGAATAATGTAGAAGAATGAGATAGATGTGAAAATTAATTTGTGACTTCTGGGATGTCCATGGAAAAATTTAGGGAAAATGTATTCACAATGGAGGTAAGTAGTAATTTAATTACTGCCTTACAGTGTTACCAAGATTAAATGAGGGAAAGTATGAGGAAAGTGCCAAGTATAGTATCTGTCTCACAGATACTACTGAGTAGTAAATAGTTATGAAATCTTTCTTGTGAGTATGTGTGAGAGATTAACCTTGTGATTGAAAAGCAACAAAACCGGCTGGGCGCAGTGTCTCAAGCCTGTAATCCCAGCATTTTGGGATGCTGAGGCAGGTGGATCACCTGAGGTCAAGAGTTCAAGACCAGCCTGGCCAACTTGGCGAAACCCCATCTCTACTAAAAAAATACAAAAAATTACGGTGGGTGCCTGTAATCCCAGCAACTCGGGAGGCTGAGGGATGAAAATTGCTTGAACCCAGGAGGCAGAGGTTGCGGTGAGCCGAGATGGTGCCACTGCACTCCAACCTGGGCAACAGAGAGAGACTCCGTCTCAAAAAAAACAAACAAAAAAAACAAAACCAAACTATCTCCTCTCCTCAGTGTGTAGTATATAGATAATTAAGTGAATAAACACATAATTCTTTGGGAAAACAGTGCTTGTCCCATTGAAAGCACTGAGTGTTATCTGTTGTTACTATGTACGAGAAAGAATTTGCTTAGTGTGTGGGGCCATTTCCCAAGTGAGCCTGTGGCGGTGGTGGGGAAAGGCATCTTTTGTTGGTGGTGACTTGGAACAACAAATCATTTAGTTTGCTGAGGGAAAATATACTTTCATCTACTACTGTGTGCCACTTTTTTCCTTGTGGCCTCCAACTTTTATTCTATCCTTGTAATTTTTTTCTTCTGTTAATGATAATGTTGCAAGCTATGGTATACACAGGTATTGATGGATGATGGCATTTGAAAATCTAAAATAGATGCTAAGTATATCACACCAGTTCATTTCCTCCAGGTTTTTCTTAAAAATTGTGTCAGGTAGGCTGGGCGTGGTGGTTCACGCCTGTAATCCCAGCACTTTGGGAGGCCAAGGCGGGTGGACCACTTGAGGCTAGGAGTTTGAGACCAGCTTGGCCAACCTGGTAAAATGCCATCTCTACTAAAAATACAAAAATTAGCCGGGTGTGGTGGTGCTTGTCTGTAATCCTAGCTATTCTCGAGGCGGAAGCAGGAGAATTGCTTGAACCCAGGAGGCAGAGGCTGCAGCCGAGATTGTGCCACTGTACTCCAGCCTGCGTGACAGAGTGAAACTAATAAAAAAAAAAAAAAAAAAAATGTGTCTTTTTTTTGTGCAGTGGTGTGGTCTCGGCTCACTGCAACCTCTGCTTCCTGGGTTCAAGAATTTTCTTGTCTCAGCCTCCCGAGTAGCTGGGATTACAGCCGCACGCCGCCACACCCGGGGCTGATTTTTTGTATTTTAGTAGAGACAGGGTTTCACCATGTTGCCCAGGCTGGTTACAAACTCCTGACGTCAGGCAACCCGCCTGCCTCGGCCTCCCAAAGTTTTGGGATTACAGTTGTGAACCACCACGCCTGTCCTGTCAAGTTTTTTTTACTAGAAATATATATAAAATTATGTGCATGATAAAAAGTTTTTTATTAATGCAAAAACCTTGTAAAGGTTTATTTGCTAAGAAAGTTGGATTATTTGCTCTTTTCAAAATAGTTTAAAGGAACAAATAAGTTTGAAACAAAGCTTATTTAGTGGGTCTCATGTTATACTAAAATTCACCAACTGCTTTTTCTGATTGTATCCAGTGTGTCCCAGGCATTTTTATGTTGTTTATTAATGATAAAGTGTGAGAACATGTGTTATGATTATAGTATTTTTTAGAGTAAATGTTTATTATTATAGCATTTTAAATAAGTTTGCTTGTGAGCAGTTAGAATGGGGGTTAAAAGAAGCCAGTGTCCAAGGTGATTGGTAGTGTACTAAAGGTCACAGGAAGGTAACTCATGGCTGAAAGAGTGACAACCACTGCAGTACATAAAAAGCAGATTCATTCTCCAGAGGCCAAAAGTTGAAAATAACTAAGCCAGTTAGTGCTTTTTTCCTATATATAATAATGGGGCGGGGGAGAGAGAAAGATAGATATAAATTTTATAAATTTTTCTGAATTACTTTTGTTTTTCACTTTATTAATACAAAAAGTATACGAAAGTTAGTGGTAGAATTAAGCCAATGAATTTGTGATTTTAAAAGTTTTTTCTTAATTTTTCTTTTCATAATTAGCCATTAACAACACGTGCTGTCTTTGTTTCTGTGTGGTCTTCTTTCTGCTTCTGTGATTATCTCTCTCTGGCTGTAGGTATATCTGCATCTCTGTTTCTGATTCCCTCACTCCCAGTCTGGCACTTTCTCTCTGACTCTGACTCTATACATGTGTGTATCTGTGTGCTTTGTGTGTGTGGTCTGCTATGTGCATTTGTCTGTGGCTTTTGGGAGGGTCTCCCATCAACATTTTTCTTTTCTTTTTTTTTTGAGATGGAGTTTCACTGTGATACCCAGACTGGAGTGCGGTGGCACAGTCTGGGCTCCCTGCAACATCTGCTTCCCGGTTCAAGCGCTTTTCCTGCCTCAGCCTACCGAGTAGCTGGGACTACAGGCACGTGCCACCGCACCTGGCTAATTTTTGTATTTGTAGTAGAGATGGGGTTTCACCATGTTGGCCAGGCTGGTCTCGAACTCCTGACCTCAAACAATCCACTTGCCTCAGCCTCCCAAAGTGCTGGGATTACAAGCATGAGCCACTGCGCCTGGCCACCATTTTACTTCTAATCTTACACTTTTTGAAGGGCCAGATTAGTTGGATAGCAATTCTGTTCTTTCTGTTATAGGTACCTGTCAGGATCCTTTATTGGGTTCTGTTAAAGGATTGTAGATTTAGACTGGGTGTGGTGGCTCACGCCTGTAATCCCAACACCTTGGGAGGCCCAGGCGGGTGGATCATGAGGTCAGGAGATCGAGACCATCATGGCTAACAAGGTGAAACCCTGTCTCTACTAAAAATACAAAAACTTAGCTGGGCGTGGTGGCGGGTGCCTGTAGTCCCAGCTACTCAGGAGGCTGAGGCAGGAGAATGGCGTGAACCCAGGAGGCAGAGCTTGCAGTGAGCCAAGATCGCGCCACTGCACTCCAACCTGGGTGACAGAGCAAGACTCCGTCTCAAAAAAAAGATTTAACATAGACTTTAAATACTATTTCGTGTAGGAGAAGCAAACTGGTATTTAAAATGGCCTTTTTCCTTATTTTAAAATTTTCCGCGTACATATCTACTGCATTTCATATGTAGAGATAGGAAATGAGTGAGAGATTATATAAAACTCTTAAATCTATCTAGTGAATGCTAATACCCCAGTTTGGTTTCATGTAAAGAATGCATTTTGCCTGTGTCCACTGGGGGTTCCCAAGGCTACTCCTAGGGCCTGTGATTTGCTGAAAGGACTCAGAGGACTCAGCATATAGTTGTACTTATGGCTATGATTTATTATAGTGAAAGAGGGCAGGCATGGTAGCTCACACCTCTTATCCCAGCATTTTGGGGAGCTAGGGCAGGAGGATTGCTTGAGCCCAGGAGTACGAGACCAGCCTGGGCAACGTAGCAAGAACCCATCTTAAAATATCCATCTGTCTGCCTGTCTGTCTGTCTGTCTGTATGTATGTATACACACACACAGAGGCACACACACATACATGGCGAGAACCCATCTTTAAAAAAATATGCACACACAGGGACACACAGGGAAAGGATACAAAGTAAAATCAACAAAGAAAAATAGCACATGTTGCAATGTCTGGAAGAAATTAGGCACAAGTTTCTTAAGAGTCCTTTCCCAATGTTGTCACACATGATGTGCTTAAGTCTTGCAGTGGTGAATTGGGACAACATATGTGAAATGTTGTCTGCCAGAGAAGCTCGTTAAAAACTTAGTGCCCAGGGTTTTCTTTGTACATTGGTCATATAGGCACCATCTGCCTTCCACAAACTAAAATTCCAGACTCCCAGAAGGAAAACAAGGGTTCAGCAAGTCTATATTGTTTAGGCCAGGCGTGGTGGCTCACGCCTGTAATTCCAGCATTTTGGGAAGCCAAGGCAGGCAGATCACTTGAAGTTAGGAGTTTGAGACCAACCTGGCCAACATGGTGAAACCTCATCTCTACTAAAAATACAGAATTAGCCGGGCCTGGTGTTGCATGCCTGTAATTCCAGCTATTTGATTGGTTGAGGCAGGAGAATCGCTTGAACCCGGGAGGCGGCGGAAGTTGCAGTGAGCCGAGATTGCACCACTGCACTGCAGGTTGGGCGACAGAGTGAGACCCTGTCTCAAACAACAACAACAACGCAACAAAACAACAACAACAACAAAACTATATTGTTTGCACAGTTTTGGCACAGTGAAGACTCTTACAGAATGGTGGGAACCCTCCAAAAATAAAAATTCCTAAATGCCAGCCCAGAGTCAACCGTGCAAACAGGACTCTCTAAGAATAACAGTCTCAGGTATATTATCTCTTCTGCATACAGTGCTCATTTCAGTATTTAATTACAGAATAGTTTTCCGTGGGAATTTTTTTTTTTTTGAGACACGGTCTTACTCTGTTGCCAGTCTGGAGTACAGTGGTGTGATCACAGGTGACTGCAGCCTTTACCTCCCCAGGCTCAGGTGATCCTCCTGCCTCAGCCTCCTGAGCAGCTGGGAATACAGGTGTTTGCCACCACGCTCAGCTAATTTTTGTATTTTTTGTAGAGACAGGGTCTTGCTATGTTTCCCAGGCTGCTCTGCCATGAGAATTTAACTCCTTGATGCTCAGTCTAAGAACCTCTTGACCGGGTGCAGTGGCTCATGCCTGTAATCCCAGCACTTTGGGAGGCCGAGGCGGGTGGATCACCTGAGGTCAGGAGTTTGAGACCAGCCTGGGCAACATAGTGAGACACTGTCTCTATTAAAAAAATAAATAAATAAGTTTTTTTTTTTTTTTTGAGACGGAGTCTTGCTCTGTCGCCCAGGCTGGAGTGCAGTGGCTGGATCTCAGCTCACTGCAAGCTCCGCCTCCTGGGTTTACGCCATTCTCCTGCCTCAGCCTCCTGAGTAGCTGGGACTGCAGGCGCCCGCCACCTTGCCCGGCTAGTTTTTTGTATTTTTAGTAGTGACGGGGTTTCACCGTGGTAGCCAGGATGGTCTCGATCTCCTGACCTCGTGATCCACCTGTCTTGGCCTCCCAAAGTGCTGGGATTACAGGCTTGAGCCACCGCGCCTGGCATAAGTTTTTTTTTTTTTTTTTTTAAAAGGAATCTCTTAACTGATTTCTTATTGGTTTGCATTTTTCAGTTCCTATTATAATACTTTTTGGTTTATCCTCATGCCTATGAAATAGACTAAGTATTGTCTCTGTTTTATTTCAAAGTAATGTGTTCTACTCACTATATTTTCTGATTTAACCTTTTTTGGTGTTAGGCATAAGTGTAGGATATTAAATATACTTTTGCTCAAATGAAGTTTTGTTCGTTTTGGCAACAATTGCATAATTTATGCAGTTCTACATATATTTTCAGTTGTATTTAGGAATGTCATTAATCACACCTATGCCCTTTAAGCTTTCTTAAATTCTATTTTTTATTGCACTACTACCTTTTTTCCCTGATTTTTTTTTGATTGTTTTATCTTTCATTTTGCTTAGTCTCCTGTTTCATTTATTTTTATTTCATTTATTTGTAGAGATGAGGTCTCACTATGTTCCCCAAGCTGATCTCGAACTCCTGGCCTCAGGTGGTCCTCCTGCCTTGGCCTCCCAAAGTGTTGGGATTACAGGCATCAGCCACCATGTCTGGACTGTTTTACCTTTTACATTTATTTTTATTTTTATTTTTTTCTGTTGCCTCAGCTGGGGTGCAGTGGCATGATCATGGCTCACAGCATCCTCAACTTCCTGTGCTCAAGCCATCCTCCTGCCTTAGCCTCCTGAGTAGCTGGGACTACAGGCATGTACTAACATGTCCAGCAAATTAAAAAAAAATTTGGTCTGGAACTGCTACGTGCAAGTGATCCTCCTGCCTTGCCCTCCCAGAGTGCTGGGATTACAGGTGTGAGCCACCGTGCCTGGCCTGCTGTTTGACTTTTTAAAAAAAAAATTAGTATTGTTCTTAAGATACTAATTAACCTAAATATGATATTTTGATAGTTCATACCTAGGCAGCACGTCTGAATTTGATAACATTATTCAAGTGTATGTCTTAGCTGCTTACAGATAGACTCTCTTTTTTTTTTTATTTTTGGGAGATGTCCCGCTCTTGTCACCCAGGCTGGAGTGCAATGGTGCTATTTTGGCTGGGATTACAGGTGCCTGCCACCATGCCTGGCTAATTTTTCGTATTTTTAGTAGAGACGAGTTTTCATCATGTTGGCCAGGCTGGTCTCGAACTCCTGACCCCAGGTGATCCTCCCGCCCTGGTCTCCCAAAGTGCTGGGATTACAGGTGTGAGATACTGCACCTGGTCACAGATAGACTCTTTAGAGAATTAACACTTTTTCTTTTATGACTTTATACACCTATGTAATGAATAATGTTGACAGATTTCTGTTTTTGCTTCTCATACTAGTTCTTCATTGGATACTTAATTATCACTTCTATGAATTTTTACAGGTAATTTCTTAATATCAGACTTCACTTTTATGGATTGCTATCAACTTGAAATAGTTTTTGTTGTTTTTAGGACTAGAATTTAGTGGTAGTCATATGTGCAAAAACGTGACTGAGGCTCGGCATGGTGGTTCATGTCTGTAATCCCAGCACTTTGGGAGGCCGAGGCGAGTGGATCGCCTGAGGTCAGGAGTTCGAGACCAGCCTGACCAACATGGTGAAACCCCGTCTCTACTAAAAATACAAAATTAGCTGGTCCTGGTGGCACATGCCTGTAATCCCAGCTACTCGGGCGGCTGAGGCAGGAGAATCATTTGAACCTGGGAGGCGGAGTTTGCAGTGAGCTGAGATCATGCTGTTGTACTCCAGCCTGGGAAACAGAAAGCAAAACTCTGTCTCCAAAAAAACAAAACAAAACAAAGCAAAAAAAAAACAACAAAAAAAACTTCACTGAAAGGAAGATAAGGGAAAAAACTATAAGCCTCAGGTAGTCTGTCAGTGAGACAGATTTTTTCATTCATACTTTCCTAAGTGTTCTTATGTAGCAATATGCTGGATACTATAAGGGATATAATGATGGAAAAAGAGATATCATTTCACTCTAAATTAATATAAAGGTTATTTGTTTCATTTATACAGTGTTGATGGACATACGGTATACAGGTATCCCATGAGAGAAGCATGTAACTTTTATAATATGAGTTAGGAGTGAAGTGATTTCAGTTCTAACTTGAGAAATGAGGGAAAGCAACATGAAGGAAAGGACATAAGAGTTGTCTTTAATGCAGTGGTCCCCAACCTTATTGGTACCAGGGACTGATTTCGTTGAAGACAGTTTTTCCATGGACAGATGGGATGGTTTTGAGATGATTCAAGGACATTACATTTATTGTGCACTTTATTTCTATTATTATTACATTATAATAGGTAATGAAATAATTGTGTAACTCACTATAATGTAGAATCAATGGGAGCCATGAGCTTGTTAATCTGTATTTGCAGCAGCACCCAGCACTAGTATCATCTCAGATCTTCAGGCATTAGAGTCTCATAAGGAGCAGGCAACCTAGATCCCTCACATGCTTAGTTCACAGTAGGGTCCACCTTCCTATGAGAATCTAATGTTGACAGGAAGTGGAGCTCAGGCAGTAATGTGAGCGATGGGGAATGGCTGTAAATACAGATGAAGCTTCGCTGGCTCGCCCACTGCTCACCTCCTGCTGTGCGGCCTAGTTGTGACAGACTATGGACCAGTACCGGTCTATTGCCCTGAGATTGGGGACCCCTGCATTAAAGGATAGTGTATTAGTCCATTTTCGCACTTCTATAAAGAAATACATGAGACTAGGTAATTTATAAAGAAAAGAAGTTTAATTGGCCTATGGTTCTGCAGGCCGTACAGGAAGCATGAAGCTGGCATCTGCTAAGAAACTTTCAGTTATGGTGGAAGGTGAAGGGAAAGCAGGCACACCATACATGGCCAAAGCAGGAGAGAAGTGGTTCTGGGGGACGTGCTGCACACTTGTAAACAACCAGATGTCACTCACTATGGTGATGCAGCACCAAAGGGGAAATCCACCCCCATGATTCAGTTGCCTCCTACCAGGCCCCACCTTCAATTGTAATTGGGGCTTACAGTTCGACATGAGATTTGGGAGGGGACACAGATCCAAACCATATCATTTCATCCCTGGCCCCTCCCAAATCTCATGTCCTTCTCACATGGCAAAATTGAGTCATGCCTTCCCAACAGTTTCCCCAAATCTTAACTAATTCCAGCATTAACCCAAAAGTTCAAAGTCCAAAGTCTCATTTGAGACAAGGCCAAATATCTTCCACCTTTGAGCCTATAAAATAAAAAACAAGTTAGTTACTTCCAAGATGGTGGGGCGGGGGGAGGGCACGGTGTAGGCATGGAATAAATACTCCCATTCCAAAAGGGAGAAATTGGCCAAAAGAAAGGAGCTACAGACTCATGCAAGTCTGAAACCCAGCAGGGCAGTCATTAAATCTTAAAGCTCCAAAATAATCCCCTTTGACTCCATGCCCCACATCCAGGACACTCTCATGCAAGAGGCGGGCTCCCAGTGCCTTGGGTAGCCCCACCCCTGTGGCTGTGCAGGGTTCAGCCCCTGTAGCTGCTCTCAAGGGCTGGTATTGACTGCGTGAGGCTTTTTCAAGTACATAGTGCAAGCTTTTGGTGGATCTACCATTCTGGGGTCTGGAGGACGGTGGCCCTCTTCTCATAGCCCCACTCTGCAGTCCCTTGGTGGAGACTCAGTGTGGGGACTCCAACCCCACATTTCCCCACATTACTGTTTCCAAACCATAAAGATTTGGAAAATTTGCAGTCTGGCCAGAACTGTGGTAGAAAAGAAAAGCCCATTGTCAGGTAAGAGTTCAAGCAGGCTGCAAAAATCTGCATAAATAAAACAAAAGAGCCAACTGCTAATAGGCTAGACAATGGGGGAAAGTCCTAGAAGGCATTTCAGAGAACCTTGTGTCAGCTTCTCCCATCACAGGCCTGGAGGCCTAAAAGGACTGAATGGTTTCCTAGGCCAGGCCCAGGGCCCTGCTGCTCTGCACAGACTCTGGATACTGCTCCCTGCTCCCCAGCCACCCCAGCTCCAGCTGTGCCTCAAAGGGGCCTGGATTCAGCTTGAGCCACTACTTCAAGGGTGCCAGCCATAAGTCTTGGTGGCTCTATGTGGTATTAAGCCTGCCAGTACACAGAATGCAAGATTCGAGGCTTGGGAGCTTCACCTAGTTTTCAGAGGTAGTATGGAAACACGTGGATGTTCAGGCAGAAGCCTGCTAAAGGAATGGAGCTCTCATGGAGAACCTCTCTACTAGGGCAGTCACTTCCACATTGTCAGATGTCTTTATAGCAATGCCCATTCCTCAGTACCAGTTTTCTGTATTAGTCCATTCTTATACTCCTATAAAGAAATACTTCAGACTGGGTAATTTATAAAGAAAAGAAGTTTAATTGGCTTATGGTTCTGCAGGCTGTACAGGAAGCATGATGCTGGCATCTGCTCAGCTTCTGGGGAGGCCTCAGGAAACTTTCAGTCACATCAGATGGATAGGAAAGAGTTCATTGGTAAGTAACGAGCAAGGCAAGGGTATTTTAAGGAGAGGAAATGCCTTTGCTAGTAGAATTATGTTTTGTAAGAAATTGTAAATAAATAGTGCAATTTGACCAGAGCATGAAGTACTTGAGGGCACTGTCTTTGGATTCCAGACTGAAGAGATTATAGGTAGACATTGAGAGCTCTTGAAAGCAGTTTAGCTAAGGAATGAATATGATTAAAAGAATATATAAAAATTATACAAAGGTTAATATGGCTCTAGCATTCAGGATGAGAGACAGCTATGCAGCTGTTAGACCAAAAATTAAGACAGTGGCATCAAGGAATTCAGAAGTAATCAAGGATGAGCTGGATAATTCTGTCAAATCATGGAGACACAGGAAAAAATGATTTGAGTAAATATAACTGGATTTGATATTTCAACATTCTGGGAAAGCAAATTAAACAAATTGAAAACAGAACCAGAATTTAAGCAGTAAGAATAATAAGGTGATAAAGGAAAGACCCTGGGCATAGATAATTCTTTTTTTCTTTATTTTTTTCTTTTTGAGATAGAGTTTCACTGTGTCACCCAGGCTGGAGTGCAGTGGCGTGATCTTGGCTCACTGCAATCTCTGCCTCCCATTTCAAGCAATTCTCCTGCCTCAGCCTCCCGGGTAGCTGGGATTACAGGTGTGCGCCACCATGTCCAAGCTAATTTTTGTGTTTTTAGTAGAGACAAGGTTTTGCTCTCTTGGCCAGGGTAGTCTTGAACTCCTGACCTCAAGCAATCCACCCACCTCGGCCTCCCAAAGTGCTGGGATTACAGGTGTAAGCCCCCGTGCCCGGCCGGAATTTTTTTTTTTTTTTTTTTAAATTTAAAAAGTTCTTTTTACTTTGTTAACCACTCAGGGCACAGATTATTCTTTATGAGAAGTTTAGTGGTCAAAGACTTTTAAACAAGGGTTTTGGAGTTGGTGGGAAGGACTTACTTTTGCAAATAGAACGTCTCAATCACTGGAAGAAGAAAGGAAAGAAAGATGTGAAGATGAAAATGTTTAGGTAAAGAAGCGGACTGGGAGAATTTCATTCATGGTAGGTTATCTGTGAAACTGAGATAAAAGATGGAATCAGTGAGTACCTTTTCTCAACCCTTAGTTCAGTGGCTTTCTTATATTATCTTTCTCATGAGGCTATTTACTTGTTTGTATTTTTCTTATATAGAAATGAATATAATGTGATAATATTGTTTATATGTATACTTAGATTCTGTAGCTGTAAAGCCTCTGTGGATTAATCTTTTATCCTTTGGACTTCTACATTTCTGAGCCCAGAATATACTTGATTTTGTTCACAAAAGCTCTTTAACGTACAGGCTACTTTTTTATTCATCTCTTTACCAGTACATGGGTATTATTTGAGCTTAGAACATGATAAATGATTCTGATTTTTGTCATCTCTTTTGTAGTACCTTTTTGGGTCTTACTGTAATTTTGTAAACTGTGGTGGACTTAAAGTAGACTATATTAGATGCAAGAGGAATTTACTAAGAAGGAAATGTGGTAGAAAGCTAAGGAATTGCGTGTTTGTTGCTGTTATATTGCACAACTCTTTTTGTCCCTTTATGATTTATAAATCTCTATGATACTTTGATGCAATTTTTAAGACCT
>NW_012102965.1:1205906-1243671 GCF_000951045.1 Mandrillus leucophaeus | reverse complement strand
CTTATACTCCTATAAAGAAATACTTCAGACTGGGTAATTTATAAAGAAAAGAAGTTTAATTGGCTTATGGTTCTGCAGGCTGTACAGGAAGCATGATGCTGGCATCTGCTCAGCTTCTGGGGAGGCCTCAGGAAACTTTCAGTCACATCAAATGGATAGGAAAGAGTTCATTGGTAAGTAACGAGCAAGGCAAGGGTATTTTAAGGAGAGAGGAAATGCCTTTGCTAGTAGAATTATGTTTTGTAAGAAATTGTAAATAAATAGTGCAATTTGACCAGAGCATGAAGTACTTGAGGGCACTGTCTTTGGATTCCAGACTGAAGAGATTATAGGTAGACATTGAGAGCTCTTGAAAGCAGTTTAGCTAAGGAATGAATATGATTAAAAGAATATATAAAAATTATACAAAGGTTAATATGGCTCTAGCATTCAGGATGAGAGACAGCTATGCAGCTGTTAGACCAAAAATTAAGACAGTGGCATCAAGGAATTCAGAAGTAATCAAGGATGAGCTGGATAATTCTGTCAAATCATGGAGACACAGGAAAAAATGATTTGAGTAAATATAACTGGATTTGATATTTCAACATTCTGGGAAAGCAAATTAAACAAATTGAAAACAGAACCAGAATTTAAGCAGTAAGAATAATAAGGTGATAAAGGAAAGACCCTGGGCATAGATAATTCTTTTTTTCTTTATTTTTTTCTTTTTGAGATAGAGTTTCACTGTGTCACCCAGGCTGGAGTGCAGTGGCGTGATCTTGGCTCACTGCAATCTCTGCCTCCCATTTCAAGCAATTCTCCTGCCTCAGCCTCCCGGGTAGCTGGGATTACAGGTGTGCGCCACCATGTCCAAGCTAATTTTTGTGTTTTTAGTAGAGACAAGGTTTTGCTCTCTTGGCCAGGGTAGTCTTGAACTCCTGACCTCAAGCAATCCACCCACCTCGGCCTCCCAAAGTGCTGGGATTACAGGTGTAAGCCCCCGTGCCCGGCCGGAATTTTTTTTTTTTTTTTTTTAAATTTAAAAAGTTCTTTTTACTTTGTTAACCACTCAGGGCACAGATTATTCTTTATGAGAAGTTTAGTGGTCAAAGACTTTTAAACAAGGGTTTTGGAGTTGGTGGGAAGGACTTACTTTTGCAAATAGAACGTCTCAATCACTGGAAGAAGAAAGGAAAGAAAGATGTGAAGATGAAAATGTTTAGGTAAAGAAGCGGACTGGGAGAATTTCATTCATGGTAGGTTATCTGTGAAACTGAGATAAAAGATGGAATCAGTGAGTACCTTTTCTCAACCCTTAGTTCAGTGGCTTTCTTATATTATCTTTCTCATGAGGCTATTTACTTGTTTGTATTTTTCTTATATAGAAATGAATATAATGTGATAATATTGTTTATATGTATACTTAGATTCTGTAGCTGTAAAGCCTCTGTGGATTAATCTTTTATCCTTTGGACTTCTACATTTCTGAGCCCAGAATATACTTGATTTTGTTCACAAAAGCTCTTTAACGTACAGGCTACTTTTTTATTCATCTCTTTACCAGTACATGGGTATTATTTGAGCTTAGAACATGATAAATGATTCTGATTTTTGTCATCTCTTTTGTAGTACCTTTTTGGGTCTTACTGTAATTTTGTAAACTGTGGTGGACTTAAAGTAGACTATATTAGATGCAAGAGGAATTTACTAAGAAGGAAATGTGGTAGAAAGCTAAGGAATTGCGTGTTTGTTGCTGTTATATTGCACAACTCTTTTTGTCCCTTTATGATTTATAAATCTCTATGATACTTTGATGCAATTTTTAAGACCTCAGGTAAAGTAAAATTGATGATATATATATCAATGAGTAACATCTAGAGGGCATTGTTTATATTGATCTTTGTTCATCTTTACATTTCTGATTTTCTGCATTTAAAATTTGAAGATTGTTTTCTTTTTTTTTTTTGAGACGGAGTCTCACTCTGTCACCCAGGCTGGAGTGCAGTGGTACGATCTCAGCTCACTGCACCCCCTGGCTCCTGGGTTCAAGTGATTCTCCTGCCTCAGCCTCCCGAGTAGCTGGGACTACAGGTGCGTGCCACCACGGTTGGCTAATTTTTTGTATTTTTAGTAGAGACTGGGTTTCTCGTGTGAGCCAGGATGGTCTTGATCTCCTGACCTTGTGATCTACCCGCCTCAGCCTCCCGAAGTGTTGGGATTACAGGCCTGAGCCACCATGCCCGGCCTGAAGATTGTTTTCTGAAATATTCATTCATCTCCTTATTTCTGTAAACTGTGAGCATTTGCTATATGTCAGAATGGTAGCACACACTGTAGATGTAACTTTGCTCTATGCCTGCCTCTTTCCCTCTCTCCCTCTCTCCCTCCATCTCTCCTCTCCATCTCTCTCTGTCTCTGTCTCTGTCTCTCTCTCTCTCTCTCTCTCTGTCTCTCTCTGTGTGTGTGTGTGTGTGTGTGTGTGTGTGTGTGTGTAGATGAAAAGACTGGCTGGCTGGGTGTGGTGGCTCATGCCTGTAATCCCAGCACTTTGGGAGGCCGAAGTGGGCAGATCACAAGGTCAGGAGCTCGAGACCAGCCTGACCAACATGGTGAAACCTTGTCTTTTCTAAAAATACAGAAATTAGCTGGGCGTGGTGGTGTGCTCCTGTAATCCCAGCTACTCAGGAGGTTGCGTTGAGCTGGGATCCCGCCACTGGACTCCAGCCTGGGCGACGGAGCAAGACTCCATCTCAAAAAAGACTGACTAAATATTGATTATCAGTTCTGTAAAAAATGAGTCCTAAATATATAATTCTGAGTAAATTTTCAGAAGTAAACTTCTTATTTATACAAAACTGTTCCTAAAGCATGGTTTTTAAAGTAATTAAAATATGGAGTTTCAAAAAACATTTTTTCCAACAGGTGGGAAGGAGAAACCAAAAACAAATATAGAAGACTTACAAATTAAAAAGGTAAAGAAGAAAAAGAAAAAGAAACACAAAGAGAATGAAAAACGGAAGCGTCCGAAAATGTATAACAAATCTATTCAGACCATCTGCTCAGGATTGCTAACTGATGTTGAAGATCAAGAAACCAAAGGCATCCTAAATGATAACATAAAAGATTACGTTGGGAAGAATTTGGATACCAAGAACTATGATTCCAAAATTCCAGAGAACAGTGAGTTTCCATTTGTCTCATTAAAGGAGCCACGAGTTCAGAATAACCTCAAAAGGTTGGACACTTTGGAATTTAAACAACTCATTCATATAGAGCACCAGCCTAATGGAGGTGCTTCGGTTATCCATGCCTACAGTAACGAACTCTCCCACCTGTCTCCTATGGAGATGGAGAGGTTTGCAGAAGAGTTTGTGGGTCTAGTGTTCAGTGAAAACGAAAACTCTGCAGCTTTCTACGTGATGGGTATTGTTCATGGGGCAGCTACTTATTTACCTGACTTTTTAGACTATTTTTCATTTAATTTTCCCAATTCACCAGTGAAAATGGAGATATTAGGAAAGAAAGATATAGAGACAACGACTATGTCCAATTTTCATGCTCAGGTAAGAGGTTTTTAGTTTTATTTTACAAAATAACTTTTAATTATATGTTTTTAGATGAATTTCTGTTTTTTGTTCCTAATTAGGTTGAAATAAAAAGGCAAGACTATAATGAAACCATTTGGGAGTATTAAGAGTAAATTACTTTCTTGATGTGAGCATAAGAATTTAAAATTCAATTTTCACTTATGTGTGTGTTTTTTTTTTTTTTTTGCAAGGAGAGAACTTGAACCTAAGGAAATGAATTTAGCCATGCATTTTCCAGTCCTTAAATAGTTTTCTTACCTGGAAATCACCTAAAATTGTCTTCTAACTTTAGAATGCTTTAAGGTACTTAGCACCAGGCCCATCACGTGGTAGGTACTGAATAAATGTAGGCCATTAAAAATATTGTGGTAGGAAGGAATCATCAGTTATTGTGTAATGATGTGTAAAAAGTAGCAATCAGTATATTGAGCTAATTTTCATTTCCTACCCTTCTCTATAGAGAAAGGTAGGAGAATATATATTATTCTGGAAAGCAGACATAATAGAGTCTGCTGGTTCTTGAACTTCAGTGTGGGCCCATCTGAAAGGCTGATGCCATTATTACCCATCCTCAAATTGGGACTGTTCAGGCTGGGAGATTGGCCAGTTATCACATTTATTGATGCTGTAGTTTTTGGTTTTCTAGGAACAGTTTTTGGTTTCTAGGATAACATTCTAGTTTGGAAGGAGGGAAAAAGTAAAGGAAGTCTCAAATGGATCTTAGTGGTAATTTATCCCAACATCTCTCAATTTACAAATAAGTAAACAGACGTAGAGAGAGAGGAGTAAGGTATTAACATTGTCAGCAGTGTCAGGAATAGAACAAAATCTTAATCATCATCCAGGGCTCCTTTCCTTATTCTGAATATATTCCTTTTTTAATGGGTGCTCAAGTTATAGTTTCCACTTTAAATGGTAGTCTGGATGTTCAGTCATATCTACATGTACCCCGCCCCCAATAGCATGAGTATGTTTGGTGTATATTCTGTAGTAGATTGTAGTCTGGAAAATAATGTAGGGGGTGTGTGTGTGTGTATTTTTTTTTTTTTTTTGAGATGGAGTCAGACTGGAGTGCGGTGGTGTGATCTCGGCTCACTGCAACCTCTGCCTTCCGGGTTCAAGCGATTCTCCTGCTTCAGCCTCCCAAGTATCTGGGATTACAGACGTGCACCACCACACCTGGCTAATTTTTGTATTTTTAGTAGAGACAGGGTTTTGCTATGTTGGCCAGGGTGGTCTCAAACTCCTGACTTCGAGTGACCTGCCTGCCTTGGCCTCCCAAAGTTTGGGGATTATAGGCATGAGCCACCTCGTCTGGCCTGGAAAATAATTTTTAATGTGTGTGTGTAGGAATTATTCTCTAACATAAAATGTTTGAGAATTGAAATTTAAATATTTTCTAAGGTGGATAGGGAGCTATAGAGCATCCATTACTAGCCCTGTCATTTTATAGAAACCCAAAATGGTGAGTTACTTGTCTGAGGTTACACCTGAGTTTAATGGCAGAATCAGGACTGGCATCTAATAATAGTGTTCACTATTTATTGAGTACTGACTGTGCCAAGGACTAGTTCTTCTAAGTATTTTATATGTAGTAACTCCTTTAATCCTCTTTATAATCTTATTTTAGCGGTGAAGAAACAGATCTAGTGAGAGAAGAGATAACATGCTCAAAGTCCCTTATCACCTTATCATTCATTTGTCATTTATTACATGTCTCCTAAATGTCCACTTTTATATTGGGCCTCTTGGCTCCCATTCCCGGTTATTTCCACAATATCACAAACTTTCTTGCTTTGATACTATGCAAGTTTGCTTCAGTAATCTTTTAAGTGTGACAGTTCATTGATGTGCATCACATTCATTGATGTGCATCACATTACATGCTTTTCAGATATTTTTTTCAAATAAAGTTAGGAATTATTAATTTTATACTAAATTATAAGAATTTTCATCTAAACTATGTAATATGTACACCATGAAAACTGCTTTTGTTACTAAATAAAATGAGATGCTGGACTTGTTAATCATGGCAGTGTATGCCTGGGTTGTGGATCTCAAGTCCTTGATGAGCCACCTACACTGGTTGTCACCATCTCTTCAGGCTTCTTGGATAGTATATATTGCAAAGAGGAAACTGCAGGCAAATGGATCCTGTTTGTTACCAGCTGTGGTTCTGGCCCCATATCTGTGTGATCTGCTACCCTGGTGACCTGAGCATGTCAGCTGCAGGGACTACTTTTGCTTCTTTAGCTTTAGACTTAAAGACAGGAAAGTGCATGTGCAAGGACCATATTCCTTTTATCATAAGATTCTTCAGATCTTATTCCTGTGAGTGGGGAAGTTGTTGTCTGCAGATTGGGAGGTAGCCTTCGATTTGTCCTTAGACACTGGCTTTATGAAACTGAATGGCATCCAGAAGAGAGAGCAGTAGGAGAAAAATGAGCATGCTTATTCTTGCACAGTTCATTTCTCATCCCTTGAGTTCTCCCAGTTAAAGCTCTCTCAGCCTACATTGAAGTGTCCCCTCCAGGAGGTGATTTTATTTAGTAAACTTTTTATTGAAGTATAATGTATACACAATACATATTATACATATTATAAATATATAGCTTGATGAATCTTCACAGAGAACACACCCATGATTTTAAAAAGCCAAATATTATTAGTAGCCAGAAATCTTCCCCAGACCCTTCTTTATCAGTACTGTGCCAGCCCCCTAATCCCACCACATGAACCCAGGTGATCACTGTCCTGACTTTGAACATCACTGATATATTTTACTTCTTTTTGAACTTGAGTGGAATCAGATAGTGTCTGGTCTCTTTTCTGTAGTATAATGTTTGTGAGATTCATCCATCTTGTATGTAGTGGTACTGTATATGGTATTCCATTGTGTTAATATACCACAGTTTGTTTATCTTGTTACCATCTGGATGGACATTTGAGTTGTTTCCAGTTTGAGGCTGTTAGAACACGGATGCTATGAATATTTTCCACATGTCTTGATGAGCATATGTATCTGTTTCTTTTGAGTATATACCTAAGATTAGGATTTCAGGATCAAAACATATGCACATATTCAGTTTTGCTAGATACTACCAGTGTTCCAAAGTTACTGCACTGATTTACATTCCCACTAGCAGTGTTCCATATCCTTTGCCATGCTTAGTAGTGTCTATCTTTTTCATTTAAGTCATTCTGGTGACTATGTAGTGGTAGCTCTCTGTGGTTTAATTTATATTTCCCTGATGACTAAGGATATCAAGTACCTTTTTATCCAGTTGAATATCCTCTTTTGTAAAGTACCTGTCCACTCTATCAATTTCTTACTGCTTTTTTTTCTAGTTGATTTGTTGGACTATTATATATGTAGATAAGAATCTTGTCAGCTAACTGTATTGCAAATATTTCCTCTCACTTGGTGTCTTACCTTTTCATTCTTAGGTGTTTTTGATAACTAGAAGTTCCTAAGTTTAATGTAATCTAATTTATAATTTATAATCCATTTATGATTACCGTTTCTTACATTCTGTTTTAGAAATCTGTGCCTACCACAAAGTCATTAATATATTCTGTGAACTTTTCTTCTGGAAACTTTTATTGTTTTACCTTTCATGGTTAAATCTATAGTTAATAAAACAGCAGCTAAAAGTATTGGAAAAATCTGTAGTTCATCTGGAATTGATCTTTGTATATCGAATGAGGTAAAGATCAAGGTTCATGTTTTTCCATATGAATACCCAAAAGACCTAGCATCATTTATGGAAAAGATACTCCTTCCTCATTGCATTGTCGTGTCACCTTAGTCATAAACCAGCTAATCATATGTGTGTGGGTCTGTTTCTGGGCTCTCTCTGATTCCGTTGTTTTGTCTAATTGTTACAGCTTTATAATAACTCTTTCTATTGATTGATTGATAGATAGATACAGGGTCTTGCTCTATCAGCCAGGCTAGAGTGCAGTGGTACGATCATAGTGCTCTGTAGCCTCAGATTCCTGGGCTCAAGTGATCCTCCCACCTCAGCTTCCTGGGTAGCTGGGACTACAGGTGTGAGCCACTGTGCCTAGCTTATAATTAATCTCAATAATCTATAATCGGTTTGCTAGCTTTGTTCTTCAAGATTTCCATGGCTCTTTACACTTCCATATAAACTTTAGAATCAGCTTTTCAAGTTTCAAAGAGTTACCTGGTAGAATATTGCTTGGTATTACATTGAGACTGTAGATAGGTTAGGGTAGAATTGATGCCTTTACAAACATTGAGTCTTCCAGTCTGATCATGGTATTCCCCTTCATTTGTCTTTTTATTTTCTGTCAGTAATACTTTTTGGTTTTCAGCATAGAGGTCTTGCAGATTTTTAAAAGATTTATTCCTGTATATTCAAGAACCTCATTTTGTTAATCACCCTTTTTGAGAACATGGAAGTTTTCAGCACTTCTTAGAATATGACATTAACTCTCATCCTGAGAAACTGAAAATGTATTTTGTACCCCATTTATCTTCCAACATCCCCCTTTCCCTTATCTGTGGTACTGTCATGTACATGCTAGTTATTTGGAATGTCAGAAGTTTAGTAATTAGCCATGGCGCTATTCAGGAGGCTGAGGCAAGAGGATCACTGGAACCCAGGAGTTTGAGCCTAGCCTGAACAACATAGCAAGGCCCATGTCTCTTTGCAAATAAAGAAAATCACACCACTGCACTCCAGCCTGGGCAGCAGAGTGAGATCCTGTCTCAAAGAAAAAAAACCCAAAAAACAAAAACAAAAATTTCGTAATTAGGTTATATGAAATTTAGAAAAAACGAGTTTTCCATTAATGAATGCTTGTTATTAGAATCATGTAGTGAAACTGTATATTTTGGTGGTGTCAAGTGGATCAGCCCATATACTGCTGTGTGAAATTGCTTTCACCAAAATCATTGGTTGAGATGACATTAATTGACCTAATGTGAGTCAGTATTCTAGGGGAAGGAAGAGCAGAGGTACCAATATTGGAATGTAGTTTTACTTAATATAAACCACAGCGAAAACCAGTTGTGGATAATAAAGCTAAATTAATGTTAAAGTGTTTGCTCAGGAATCAAACTTGATGACTTCTCACTAACTTCAGCTGCTCCTCAACTTATGCTAGGGCTGCATCCTAATAAACCTGTAAGTCAAAAATACTTTTAAGTTGAAAATGCATTTAAAACTCTGATAAACAGCTGGGCGTGGTAGCTCATGCCTATAATCCCAGCACTGTGGGAGGCCGAGGTGGGCGGATCACCTGAGGTCAGGAGTTCGAGACCAGCCTGGCCAACATGGTGAAACCCTGTCTCTACTAAAAATACAAAAATTAACTGGGCGTGGTGGTGGGCACCTATAATCCCAGCTTCTTGGGAGGCTGAGGTAGGGAGAATCTCTTGAACCCTGGAGGCGGAGGTTGCAGAGAACTGAGATCATGCCGTTGCACTCCAGCTTGGGTGACAGAGCGAGACTCGTCTCAAAAACAAAACAAAACCACCTCTGAGAAGCCCACTGAAAAAAAAAATTACAAGGAAGCGAACCATCTGAAGTCCTGATGCTGCTTGACCTAACTGTGAGGTTTCAACCTGATAAACCCCTAGTAAAGTCAAAAAATTATGAGTTGAACCATCTGAGTCGGGGACCATCTTGACTAAGTTCAGTAGGTTCAGTTCAATAGAACCTGCTCTTGTTATGAGATGACAATGCTTTCTGCAGAGCAGAGGAAAGCAGAACTGTAGAGAAAAGTTTTGTACTTGACATCTTTGGAATTCAGTAACTATCCTTCAGTTCCCTTTTCTACCTTTTATATTCTGAAAAATCTTTGATCTACTTAAAACTAGTCCAAAAGCAGTATTCAAAAGATCTAGAAAAATGTGGGAAGACAAGGTAGAGTGAAGTTGATAGAGAAAAATGGTACAAATCTGACTTTTATTTTTACTTTTTATTTTTTTATTTTTATTTTTTTGAGACGGAGTCTAGGTCTGTCATCCAGGCTGGAGTATAGTGGCGCTATCTCAGTTTACTGAAACGTCTGTCTCCTGGGTTCAAGCGATTATCCTGCCTCAGCTTCCTGAGTAGCTGAAACTGCAGATGTGTACCACCACACCTGGCTAATTTTTTGTATTTTCAGTAGAGATGGGATTTCACCGTGTTGGCCAGGCTGGTCTTTGACTCCTGACCTCAGGTGATCCACCCGCCTTGGCCTCCCAAAGTGTTGGGTTTACAGGCATGAGCCACCACACCCGGCCTGACACTTATTTTTTAGAATGTAATATAGTTTGGAAAATACATTTAGCAGCATTAAAGAAATTCATGGCTGGGTGTGGTGACTCATGCCTGTAATCCCAGCACTTTGGGAGGCCGAGGCAGGTGAATCACAAGGTCAGGAGTTCCAGACCAGCCTGGCCAATATGGTGAAACTCCGTCTCTAATAAAAAAAATACAAAAAATTAGCTGGGCGTGGTGGTGGACGCCATAGTCCCAGCTATTTGGGAGGCTGAGGCAGGAGAGTCAGTTGAATCTAGTAGGCAGAGGGTGCAGTGAGCCGAGATTGCACCACTGTCCTCTAGCCTGGATGACAGAGTGAGACTCTGTCTCAAAAAAAAGAAATTCATGAGAATACTATCCTCTAGGTAATTAATTAGCACCATTTTTAATTGATAAAAGAATGTATGTAGTAATGTTATATGTGCTTTATGTTTTATATGATGGTAGAAGCTGTGCACTGCAACCATTCAGTGATGTAAATGGCAGTCCCTAGGTTGTGCAACCTGATGGTCCTGACCACCACTAGCTGTAGAACCCAAACCAAGTTCATGCTGAGTTTGTATCCTCATGAGCTTAGTTTTCTGTTTTAGTTATTGTTCTTAAATTACAATCAGGACAACCAAAATAATTTGCTTTAAATTCTGTAGAAACTAAAAGATGACAAATTATGTAGCTGTTTCTATGATTTTTGTAGTGATAGTGTTTATCTTTGTAATAGTACTTTGTAGCTTTCACAAATACTCATTTTAGCATCTGTTCAACTTTATTAAACACATGTACGTAACACTGACAAAGGATTAAAACATCCCTGTTCTTTCGTCTTTGGTTTGGGAATTCTTTTTACTTGTATAATTCTGTTTTCCATCTTCATCTGTATCCTTGCAGGTTGCCTGAAAGGTTTGAAGACCGTGTGGCATTATATATATTTTAACAGGTCATGTCATTTCTCTAATGCTGTGGCCCTGAGGTTAGTGATATAATATGAAACTGTATCATGAAAGTCTATTTGAGAATAGAAACATATGTATGGACTTTTCCCAAAGTTTGTAACCTGTCCATATCTGTTAGCTTTTGCTGTATTAAATGTATAAACAGAAGTCTCAAAGCTTAGTGAACTGAAAAAAGTTTCATTTCTCACAATTCTTTGGGCTTGCTGGACAATTCTTTTGGTCTCTGCTAACTTAGTTGGGGCTATATGGCTTCATTCTTACATCTGATGATTGGCAGACCAGTTGGGTCTTGGCACACCTCACTTATATGGTTGGTGGTTGATGCATGTCAGCTGGGTTGATGGCCACGTTTCTCTCATCATCCAGCAGGTTAGCCTGGGCTTATTTACATGGTGGTGGTTGCAAGGTTCCATTGAGTAAAAAGAGGGTAAGCCCCAGTGTACAAGCTTCTGCTTGTGTTGTGTTTGCTAATGTCCTGTTGACAAAGGGAAGTCACATGGTGAAACCCAGATTCGTGTGGAAAAATAGACTCCACTTCTTTTAGGTTATTTATTCATTTTGCTTTATTTTTTGTGTGTATGACGGAGTTTCACTCTGTTGTCCAGGATGGAATGCAGTGGCATGATCTCGGCTTATTGCAGCTTTCCAGGTTAAAGTGATTCTCGTGCCTCAGTCACCTGAAAGCTGGGATTAGGCATGTGCCACCTTGGCCTCCCAAAGTGCTCAGCCTATTTAAAAATTTTTTTAAATTTTTAATATTTGTTGGTACATAGTAGATGTATATATTTATGGAGTACGTAAGATATCTTGATACAAACATGCAATATGAAATACGTGCATCATGGAGAATGCAGTGTCCATTTCCACAAACATTTATCCTTTGTGTTACAAACAACCCAGTTAACAACACTCTTTTAGTTAAAATGTACAATTAAGTTATTACTGACTATAGTCACCCTGTTGTGCAATGAAATTGTAGGCCTTATTCTTTTTTTTGTGCGTGCCCATTAATAGACTCCACTTCTTGATGACGGGAGTGGCACAGTCACGTTGCACAGGAGTGAGCATATAGGCCTGGGAAGAATTTGTGGCCATTTGCAATTGACCATGTTCATTTTAGGTTTTCTTTTTTTTTTTTAACATTTTAATTAAATGGATTTATTTAAAAAGACTATAAAATTTGACATCAAGAGAGATAAAAAAAGACCCATAAGATTTAAATTGACAAATTAAAAAAATGATTGGCTACAAACATAATTTAAGTATAGTAATTATAAAATTTTTGTACTGTGAGTTCATTTCCCTTATAATTCTTGAAAACCATTCTAAGCAATCTATCGTTTTAGGTTTTCTACCATCTGTATTTCATTCAAATATTCACTCAGACATTTATTGTGCTCCTGGGTTCTACCGTAGGGATAGAAAAAGGCAAATAAAATAGGAGTTTTCTCTGTCAATAAAGAAATTAGATTTCTGTCTTGTCACTGTCTTTAATCAGTGCACATACTCTGGAACCCTGTACTAAGAACTGTGAGAATGTGAAAACTGGAGCAGTCATTGTCTAACCACCCTTCGTCCACTTCCAAACTCTAAATCTTATTTTAATTTTATTCTGGTTCTAGGTTGTTTCTCAGGCAACTTACATCAATGTGTTAACTGATGCTTAAAAGTCTATTATTTTAATAATGAAACTTATTAAATCTGATCTGACTGTTAGACCTGCTTCACTATAGAATTGGGGCAGAACACTAGCATTTGTTGAATTCATGCTGGAGTCATTCACTGTTAGGCTAGTAAAAGCAATTTGATGTTTCATCTTTGAAACGTTGCTTGCCTTTGTACTAAATTTTCATTTTGACCAATTGTGCCTGCCCCAGCCTCCTCAAATACTTATGAACTGATCTATACAAAATACCATGTCAGGGACCAGATGAGATGCTCTAATAATAATAAAAAAAGCTTTGCCCCTTTATTTTACTAATTTTAAAGTGGATAATACTTTCGTTCTTATTTTGGTTGCAGTTATATGGGTATTTTTGAAATAAAACATTGATTAAATATTCCCTATTTTAATTAGAAACTATCTGCCAGATGTGGTGAATAATGGCTCCCCCTTGTGGCACAGTCATTTATGTCATTTTTAGATTGCCTCAGAATGTTCTGAGCAGGCCTTGTTTTTAAAAATAAGGGACTCTCCTCCCCACACGCTAAAAAAAAAATCCTCAGCAGAATTGAATCAACAGCTTCTGCTCCCACCCCCTCAATTCTTTGGCTCTAATAATGATCCTATTTTTATATTTTCTTCACATTGTGCTGATACAAGGTAAAAATATCTATCTTCTATATTTATTGTGGATCACTATGAAAGTATTCTGAGGAACTTTTACTATCTTGGAATGTTGGTAGGTATACTAAAACAACTACAAAAAAACAGGTTTTGACAAAAAAAACAGGTTTTGAAGTCCAAAATAGTGTAATGCTGGACCAAATAAGTAATATTTGTTTGCATTGAGACTCCTCAGAAACTTATAGCCAGTGTGCGTGGTGAGCCTCCTAAACAAGAAGGGTTTTCCAGACTTAGTGGACTGTAGAGCTCTCTCTTCAGGGAACATGTTTTGGGAAACAGCAGGTTGTTTTCAAGTGAGTTGTTCTTTGGAGTTTTTAAAAAAATTGCTTATTATTACTATATTTGCCTTTTCCTGATTGCAACAGTTTTCATAATTTACGTAAGAGAAAACAGTAATAAGTAAAACATCTTATAGATTTGTTTTTGGCAATATATTTCCTGTTAAGAATAGGCTACTTTTTTCCCTTTGTAGCAAGCCAATCTCAGAATCCTAAGGTGTTTTTTTTTTTTTTTTTTAAATTACATTGTATAAGTAGAATATTAGTTTAAACAATTGTTTAATTTTCTGTTAACCAAAGCTTCTCAGATTTTGGTATTGACACTTACTGGCAATGGGTACAATAGGTCTCCTACTTCTACTTTCTTCTTTCCCTTCATAATATTTATAGAGAATATACAAGGGGAAAAGTGATAATGTGGCCATGTTGGTCGTGGGGTTTTGTGGGGGGGGGGGAGGAGATTTAGATTAAATATGTTATATTTCTTCTGAAGGCCACTATTTAAATACAAGCTTTCCCACAAATATATAATTATCATGCCTGTCTTTTATTGTGTTCTTTTTGACACATCTATATACCTAAATCAAGAGGAACTGTATGTATCTTTGTAATTCAGTGCATTTCTTTTTTTAGAAAGCAAATATATTTTATTATCATTTTTTATTTAGTTAATTTATTTTTTGAGACTGAGTCTCACTTTTGTCACCCAGACTGGAGTGCAGTGGTGCAATCTCGGCTCGCTACAATCTCCGCCTCCTGGGTTCAAGCATTCTTGTGCTTCAGCCTCCTGAGTAGCTGGGATTACAAGCACCCGCCACCATGCCTGGCTAATTTTTGTATTTTTAGTAGAGACGGGGTTTTGTCATGTTGGCCAGGCTGATCTCAAACTCCTGATCTTAAGTGATCCTCCCGCCTTGACCTCCCAAAATGCTGGTATTACAGGTGTGAGCCACTGTGCCTGGCCTATATTTTAAAGCAGTGACATGTTTTGGCTTTTTTCAGGTTAATTTTTTAACTGCATCAGAAAACTGGTTTGATTAATGTTTACTGAAGTGAATAAAAGCAAATATAGTAAGCTCACATTAAGCGTCATCAGGATGTGAGATTTTCCAGAGAAGTGATTTTTTTTAGTTAGTGGAAACGTTTTAAGTACCAAGGTTCTATAAAAATACCTTCATTGCCGAACATATGCAACATAATGCAACTTTATTTTCAGTATTGGTTTGTCATTATGATACAATACTGATGTCTTAGGGCAGCTGCAGCTGTGCTTACCCTTTTCTCCTCCTTCCCCTTCTAAATTTGTGGTTTCTTGTCCTTTATTATTTTAGAGAGTAGTTATAATTGTGCCTAATACAGGAATGGATATGTAAGAAGAGGACATTTTATGAGCCATGGTCTTTGTGACATTTACTTTGATTATTTAGAGATTCTTCTAATACTTATCTGTTACCTCTCCCGCCTCACTGCCATTGAATTCTTCGCAGTCTGGCATAGTCTGGATAGGTGATTTTTAGAGAATTGAGGCTTGATTTTTTGTGTGTGATATTGTAGATATAATTTTATCCTATGTAATAGGTGAATTGTGGATATTTGGTATATAGTTTTGCAGCAAAAGAGGTGTCACCAAAATCAGGAATTATTTACATTTTTGTGAAAAGCATGTGGATTTTATTCTTACGTTTTAACAGTATAAGTACCATCATTTATTTTATCAAGCAGTATATGCTTTTTAAATTGGAAACGCTATGTGTAACTTGCCATGTTTGTAACATTTAAGTTAATGGTTACAACTGATGGATTTGAAATATTGTGTTATTAAACTAGAAATTTGTATGAAATGATATATAATTAAAAGTTAAATTACAGTGTATTTTAAAATTTAATACTTTTACAGATTAAGATTTTGATGACTTCAATTTAATTTTTAAAATTTGGTTTATGTTTATTCAGGTGGGTGATCATATTTTTATCTTTACTATTGGATATAAATGTTTTGAAAGATCATTGCTGTTTGTTTTAAACATGTGATAGCTAAGCAGTTTTTATAAAGGGCAATTTCCTAATAGAATTTATTTTTGGTTTTATTAGTGGGCAAATGGGATCTGCCTCACGGTTTTTGTACATTCTGGTTAAAAGAGAGAGACTTATACTTTTGTTATAGTAAGTTATGTGTGAAAGTGAATTTTACATATCTATATGTTTTATATGTATTTTGGCATGAGATGGGAAGAACTAACTAAAAATTCAATTAAGATAATTAGCAATATAATCTGAGTAGAGTCTGTATTACTTTAAAAATTCAGGGTCTCTAAAAAATCCTTTGAAATAGTTATGAATTTTAATAGGATCATACTTAAAAATAATCAACAAAAGATAAAGCCTCTTCTTAGGTAGTGCCCAAAGTACACAGAGAATAGGGGTAAAAATCAGTTTTTCATTTATTCAGTCTTTTTTTTTTTTTGGAGACGGAATCTCGCTCTGTCGCCCAGGCTGGAGTGCAGTGGCCTGATCTTGGCTCACTGCAAGCTCCGCCTCACGGGTTTACGCCATTCTCCTGCCTCAGCCTCCCGAGTAGCTGGGACTACAGGCGCCCGCCGCCTCGCCCGGCTAGTTTTTTGTATTTTTTAGTAGAGACGGGGTTTCACCGTGTTAGCCAGGATGGTCTCGATCTCCTGACCTCGTGATCCACCTGTCTCGGCCTCCCAAAGTGCTGGGATTACAGGCTTGAGCCACTGCGTCCGGCCTATTCAGTCTTTTATGTTAAAAAATTTTAATGTTTAGGTCTATACTAATTTGGATGTGTTTTATTTTGAAATAAAAAGCAATATTTGTAAACTTGGAAATTAATGTAAATGTGTAATTTGAAATGAGATGGCTAGGTCGGTAATACTTCTTCAATCAATGAAATAATTATTCTAACCTGAAATAGCAACATCTGGTCAAAACAAAATTAGTAGATAAAGTTCTTGAGTCATGACACAACATATAATTTATCTGTAATATTACCACTCAAGTTTTACCCATTTTTTTTCCTGTTACTCAGTGATACATGTTTTTACTCACATTTAAATACATAGATTTTACACTACTGTGTTAAAGGACTGTGTTAACAGTTAGTTCTGGTTTTCTGATTATTGTATTTATCTTCTACTCTCTATAGTTTAATGATGTTATAGTTTTTTGGTTTTATTTCATGTATAGTGTGACTTTTTAAAACTACTAGACAAATGGAAAGTTTAGTTGTGCTTCGTATTTTAGAAGAATTCACGTAATGAAAATTCTTTCCTAACAGTCATCTCCTCCCCACAAGATAAACTGCCCCAATTATTTAGCTGATCGTTGTTGGTGCTGTGATGTAGTAGGACGAACCAAGTCAGTGGCAGGGACTTGATTCTGGCTTTGTTAGAACTAAATGTTTTAGGTACGTAATTTAAACAAGATAAGGAAATTTATGGACGGAGAATGTACTTATTTGTGTGAAGTGGAAATATATATAATTTGACTTTTTTTTTTTTGGTCTCGCTGTGTTGCTCAGGCTGATCTTGAACTCCTGGGCTCAAGTGATCCTCTTGCCTCTGCCTTCTGGGTAGCTGGGATTACAGTTTCGTGCCACCACCCCTAACTCTAATTTGACTTTTTAGATATATTTCAAAGCACTTGGAAAATTTGTGTTTTACAATATCAGTTGTTTGATTTCACTTTCTAAATGGCTATTGTCTCTCAAAACTCCTTATGGTCATTTGCAGATACAAAACTCAGAATCTCAGAATCACTTAACAGACTTGACGTGTTATATTCTGGTAAATGTGCTAGAGTTCAGATTGATACCCTTAGCCTCTTTGTTAGACTGTGTTATAGAGATGCATAGACTGGATTTCTTACTGTGTTGCTATTAATGCATCTAAACATCTAGAGTCTGAAGACTGTTGTAGAGTTAGGCTTTAACTTTTAGCTCTCTTGATATAGGAGATGATAGGAATTTTTAGGAGACAGGAAAAAGGTGAGACAATGAGTACACAATGGGGGCACAAGCTCCAACTGTTCTTTTTTTCGTTTTTTGTTTTTTTTTTGAGACAGGATCTCGCTCTGTTGTCCAGTCTGGAGTGCAGTAGCATGATCACAGCTCACTGCAGCCTGGACCTGCCAGGCTGAAGATATCCTCCTGCCTCTCAAAGTGCTGGGATTACAGGCCCCTAATTTTCTAACTTGTAGGAATGGTTTGTAGTTCTGATAAGTCAATTTGTAAGTTTAGGAAAACTTAAGCTTGGATATCTGGTGAATTTATTAAAGAATTAACGTCATTAAACTGCTTTGCTGATTATAATAACAAATGAGATTCTCTGTCTTAAATGATTTTGTTTTGAAAACATATGGCTTGGATTTACTTTGTTATATTGTGATACTCTTACCAGCTGTGATTGTAACGATTCAACTTTTGATGTGACTATCTTTTATAATCTATGTCTGTGATGTGATAAAAGTTGACCATCCATGTTTGCCTGAAATACCAAGACTTTCAGTTTTAAGACTGATAGTCCTGGGCAAACTGGGACAAATTGGTCTCCTAAATTTGGTGTCCACAAAGGCTAATCCTGAGAAAGAGACAATTACAATTTTGCTTATAATTTGGTTATCAAAAGGAGTTGTTTTGCTTGAAGACAGACTCAACTTGTTTACTAGTGTTAGTATATGAAAACACGTAGGTTTCTTTGTCAGGATTTAAATATGCTGGCAAAAAATGTCATTACCAGTGAATCTTGAGGTTCAGATGGCTTTGTTTTGGCTCTTTGAATGCCACCCATTTACTAGCAATATGGCGGGTGAGTTTATATCATTATCAAGTTTTCTTCAGCAATCTGCTGTAAAACATTCCAGTTAAGGAAATCAAAGCTCAAGGAACGTAAATAATTTCTGAAGGTCATGTAGCTGGTAGATAGCAAAGGCAGATTTGGATCTTAGGATTCCTGATTCTTAACCTCCCCTCCCCTCCCCTCCCCTCCCCTCCCCTCCCCACAGAGTCTTGCTCTATCGCCCAGGCTGGAGTGCAGTGGCACGATCTCGGCTCAGTGCAAGCCCCACCTCCCAGATTCACACCATTCTCCTGCCTCAGTCTCCCAAATAGCTGGGACTACAGGCACCTGCCACCACACCCGGCTAATTTTTTTGTATTTTTAGTGGAGATGGGGTTTCACTGTGTTAGCCAGGATAGTCTTGATCTCCTGACCTTGTGATCTGCCCGCCTTGGGCTCCCAAAGTGCTGGGATTACAGGCGTGAGCCACTGCGCCTGGCCGTAATTCTTAATTTCTAGTAGTTTCTCATCAGAGTTAATAATAGATATATAAACTAGTTTCTAGTTAATATTGTAAGATCAAAAAAGAAGAGCATCGCTGGTGGCCTTTTAGACATATAAGCCACTGGTGATGATTAATGTTTTCAGAGGGTCTACTTTGGAAAATTTTGATGAAAAGATATGAACCTCATTTTACTTTAGAAAAATGCAGCCAACTTTGAAAAATACACCAACTTTTGAATATTCAGATAATGAGTTCCTCTGTTCTAAGGAGATGTTAGTTGTCTAGAATTAATGCTTATTTGTCTTAACTGTGTTTTCATAAGCAGTGTGTAGGAATAGTTAGAGAAAGTAAAATAGCTTGAGGTGCAAGTTTTATTTTTAAAATGCCTTATCTGTTACTGTTCGTAAAGTTTTGTTTTGTTTTGCTTGCCTCCTTATGATATAATATTCTGAGATAAAAATTTATTGTTACAAAATGATAGCAAGCATTATGTGTAACTTTTAATTAAATCCATTTTCTTCAGGTAAAAATAATGTATTTAACTTTTAATTAAATCCATATTCTTCAGGTAAAAAGAACGTATTCTCATGGTACTTACAGAGCTGGCCCAATGCGACAAATAAGCTTGGTGGGAGCAGTTGATGAAGAAGTAGGAGATTATTTCCCTGAGTTCCTTGACATGTTGGAAGAGTCACCATTTTTAAAAGTAAGAGATAATCTGTCCTGGGATTAGAGTTTTTGTTTAAAAAGGCAAGAAAAACCAATATGAGTAATCTAAATTGTGAGTGTTTCTTTCATGCTACATGCACTATAAATGAATGGCTGTTTCAGAAATGGAAACATTTTGGTTTATTTGAACTGGAGGGAAGGAGAGCAAGAGATGGGAAACTCACATAATTCTTGTGTGTACATGTGACATCTCAGGTCCTGATTGTAATGGCAAAGCTAAGTGGTGGGCCATGAAATAACACCTGTTAACACTTTAGGAATTTAGGTTCCATGTGTCTATCAGCTCTTTATAAACTAAGTACTAAAGGATTTAAGAAGTACAGGAAAGATTCTACTACAAATGTTTAAGACAAAGGAATGGCAGTTTACCATTGTGGAAAACTGGCCTGGGAAATTACACATCCATATTTTAGCCTTGGCTGTACCTGTCTGGATTGGGAAAGCCATTTAAACTTTCTGGGCTTCAGTTTCATCATCCATAAAATAACATGTTTAGACAATGTAGCCAAAGGCCCCTTTATTTTATTTATTTTTTTGAGACAGTCTCACTGTGTGTCCTGGCTGGAGTATAGTGGTGTAATGTGGAGCCCTGACCTCCGTGGGCTCAGATGATCCTCCCACCTCAGCCTCCCAAGTACCTGGGACTACAGGCACATGCCACCATGCCCAGCTAACTTTTGTATTTTTTGTGGAAATGGGGTTTCACCACGTTGCTGAGACTGGTCTCGAACTCTTGGGCTCAAGTGATCCTCCTGTCTTGGCCTCCCAAAGTGCTGGGATTACAGGTGTGAGCCCCTGTGCCCACCCCCACAGGCCCCTTTAAATAATTTGTAGCCAGATTCCTTTTTTTTTTTTTTTAAAGCCTCTTCATTTTCAGAAAATATTTCTTCTTGTGAGCTGCTGGGGCTATCCCACTGAGAGAGGAATCTCTGAGCTGTGTAGTTAGGTTAATTATTTAATCAGTAACTCAAAGGTCAGTGCAAACCTGCACTGAAATTCAGAGTCCAGGTAAGCTGTGGAATGTGACAAGATTTCTAATACTCACCACATAATCTATAGGACATCTTTTCTTTTATCACTTCTGTTTGCTTGTTTTTACCCTGTATGTGCATGTATCTTTTTCTTCCCTTTCTCTTTAACCTTGTTCCATTCCTTTTTCTCTTTTCCTTTTAAACTTTTTGTTCTTTTTCTACTTCTCTCTAGTAGTTACATAATGGAATTAGGTTGCGTTTATTATTGAATTATATTTAAAAATTACCAAATATTATTTAAATGGTTGCTTCAAATTTAATTTTCAAAGTACATGAACTAAATGCATTATTTCTCTTTTCCTTCCGCTTCTGCTTCCCCTTCCCCTTCCAGGCCCTTCCTTTTCCCTTGCCCTTCCCCTTTCCTTTCCTTTCCTTTGACAGGTCCTGCTATGTTGCCCAGGCTAGTTTTGAAGTCCTGGGCTCAAGCAGTCTTCCTGCTTCAGCCTCCCAAAGTGCTGGGATTATAGACTTGAGCTACCCGCACCCAACCTAAATGCATTGTTTCTACAGAAATTTGACAATCCTTTTTGAAAAGGGGGTGTGTGGTGAATTTTTAAGAAAATTTTTTTCTCTACATTCCATGGACAGTGGCCCTCAGTTTCCTTCCTTCTTCTCTCTGTCTCTCTCTCTTTTTTTTTTGGTTTGAGACCATCCAGGCTGGAGTGCAGTCGTGTGATCTCGGCTCACTGCAACCTCTGCCTCCCAGGTTTAAGTGATTCTCATGCCTCAGCCTTTCGAGTAGCTGGGATTACAGACACTACCATGATCCGCTAATTGTTTGTATTTTTACTTGAGATGGGTTTCGCCGTGTTGCCCAGGCTGGTCTCAAACTCCTGAGCTCAGGTGATCTGCCTGCCTCAGCCTCCCAAAGTGTTGGGATTACAGGCGTGAGCCACTGTGCCTGGCCACCTTCTTCTCTTTTCTCTTCCCGTTCCCCTCTGTCTCTTTTCTCTTTCTTTCTTTCTTTTTCTTTCTTTCTCTTTCGTTTCTTTCTTTCTTTCTCTTTCTTCCTTTCTTCCTTTCTTTCCTTTCTTTCCTTTCTTTCCTTTCTTTCCTTTCTTTCCTTTCTTTCTTTCTTTCTCTTTCTTCCTTTCTTCCTTTCTTTCCTTTCTTTCCTTTCCTTCCTTTCCTTCCTTCCTTCCTTCCTTTCTTTCTTTCTTTCTTTCCTCTTTTTTCCTTTCTCTTCCTTTTCTTTCTCTTTCTTTCTTTTCTTTCTGCTAGAGGTAAATCATACCTCTAGCAGGGTAGGGGGACAGAACCATCCAAGCATAATTATTTTCTTGGTGTGTTTGAAACAGTTTTTTGAAGCAAAGTATATCAATATATAGGGATATATTCAATATGTATTTCAAGTGCTTAAGTACACAGCTGTGAATGAAAGTGTGTTTGTCAGGGGAACAATGTTACTATTAACATACACTTGAAGGTACATTTTGAAAATAATCACAATCTACATAATTATTTGTCTCCAGTGTACACTGCCATGGGGGACGCTATCTAGTCTAAAATTACAGAGTCGAAAAGATAGTGATGATGGTCCCATCATGTGGGTTCGTCCAGGAGAACAAATGATCCCTGTGGCTGATATGCCAAAGTCACCTTTCAAAAGGAAAAGGTATGTTGTATACACATTTTTATTGGAGGAGATGAGTGTTTGTATGTTGGGGTGTGTATGTTAGTTCAAAATTGGAGGAAGAAGGAAGGCAAAGTTTAGACCATAATTGGGATATAAATTTAAAAATAGTGATACATGCTAATATAATTTTTTATAAAACCTAAAATGTAAATAGGGCATGAGAAATGTAGGCAAATGACAGGAAATCGTAATGATGAATGGAAAAAATGTCATAAAATATAAACTATTTTGGAATAAATTTAATAATATTCAGAACCTGTGCTAAAAAGACTAAAACATTTGGTGGAGGATATAAAATAAGATCAGAACAAATGGAAAGCCTTACTGTGTTCTGGATTGGATAAAAATAATAGTTCTTTAAATTTTTTTACATTTCAATTGGACTCACACTTCCATTCCTGGATAAAATGATTTTAAAATTCATAAGGAAGTAAATTTTTCAGTGAAAGAGAAGATAAGTGAGGGGGAGCTTATGATACAGGATATTAAAAGTTACTATAAAGTTCAAATAGATCATTGGAATAAGAGTCCAGAAATAGATCTAAGTATATTGGGAACTTAATATATGAGATAGGTGGGAAGAGGAAGATGTATTTAATGAATAATGCTGGCATATTTGGCTCTCATAAAAACAAAGGCGGCAGAGCCCCTACCTTATACAAGAAGTAAATTAGAGAATTAAGCATCACAGATAAAACAGTTAAAATATTAGAATAAAATTGTTTAAGCCTGGAGGAGACCTTCCTAAGCAAGACCAAACAATGCAGTGACAATAGTATTTGGGAGGGAAGTGACATCAACAATGAAGTTCAAAATTATGATAGACTGGACTAAAACATTCGGAACTCATGACAGACTAAAGTTAATGTCCAAAGAGCATTCTCAAGTGTAAACAACTGAGTAGAAAAATAGACCTCAGGCAGTTAAGTTTATTTTAAAAGAACTATGAGATATTTTTATTCATTATATTGGCAAAAATTATTAATATAGCAATAATATTATAGGCTGGTAGGTATGTGAAGAAACAATTTTTTATATATTGTTGACTGGAGGATGAGCTGCTGTAATTTTGTGAAAGTAATCCAGCAATAGATCATAAAATTTAACATAAAACTCTTTGATCTAGCACTCCTACTTTTGGGAATCTATCCCAAGAAATAAAAACACGAAAGGTAAATAAATTTGTGGTAAGAAAAATGTTTTAAAAGGGTCCGAATGACTGTCAACAGGGGAATGGTTGAATAGATTTCATACATTCTTATTAAAGAGTATAGTGAGGCCAGGTGCAGTGGCTCACGCCTGTAATCCCAGCACTTTGGGAGGCTGAGGTAGGGGGATAGGGGTTTTACCATGTTGGCCAGGATGGTCTTGATCTCTTGACCTCTTGCCTGAGGTCAGGAGTTCGAGATCAGCCTGGCCAACATGAGGAGACCCCATCTCTACTAAAAATACAAAAATTATCTCAGCGTGGTGGGACATGCCTGTAATCCCAGCTACTCAGGAGGCTGAGGCAGGAGAATTGCTTGAGCCTGGGAGATAAAGGTTGCAGTGAGCCCAGATCGTGTCACTGCACTCCAGCCTGGCCGATAGAGCGAGACTGTGTTTCAGAAAAAGAGAGTATAGTGAAATAAGCCAGGTGCAGTGGCTCTTTTATGTAATCCTAGCACTTTGGGAGGCCAAGGTGGGAGGATAACTTGAATCCCAAGAGTTCAGGACCAGCCTGAGCAACATAGTGAGATGCTGCCTCTACAAAATAAAAAAATAAAAAAAATTTAGCCAGTGTGGTGGCACATGTCTGTAGCCCTAGCTACTTGGAAGGCTGAGTCAAGGACTCCTTGAGCCCAAGAGTTTGAGGCTGCAGTAAGTTATGAGTACATCACTGCACTCCAGCCTGGGTGACAGAACCAGACCCTGTCTCTTAAAAAAAAAAAAAAAAGGCAAAATAGTTAAAGTTTTAAAAAATGTCTTGATCTAGATGGATATTCATGACACTTGAAAACAGCCAAATGTAGTGTAATGTATCTAGTATGATTTTGTCTTTATCCAAAGAAATAAATAACAGAATCCTCCTATGTGTGATTGTGTATTTATGTGACCACAGAGAAAAGTGTGGAGAAAATGTACGTTTGTACATTAGGGTAACGTCAGTTGGAATGGATGGAGATGATGCTAGGAGAGATTATAGCCTTTTTTGTTTTTGTTTTTGAGACTGAGTCTTGTTCTGTCACCAGGCTAGAGTGCAGTGGCACAGTCTAGCCTCACTGCAACCTCCGCGTCCCAGGTTCAAGAGATTCTCCTGCCTCCGCCTCCCGAGTAGCTGGGACTACAGGCACGTGCCACCACACCCAGCTAATTCTTGTATTTTTAGTAGAGATGGGGTTTCACCACGTTGGCCAGGATGGTCTTGATCTCTTGACCTCATGATCCTCCCGCCTCAGCCTCCCGAAGTGCACAGGTGTGAGCCACCGTGCCCGTCGTGATTATAGTTTTTTCTTTAGATACCTAAAGGTGGTTTTACTGGTTACAGTGATTATTAAGTTAAAAAGAAAATGGGGAAAAAGTCATTGAGTAAACTCTGGGTTGCATGATGGCAGGGACTTTATTGGGTTTGTTACTAATGTGTCTCTAACACCTAAACACACTGTCTGGTGCTTAATATTTATTGGATGAATAAAATTTTACAGGTTAATTTATAAGTTAGTAGTAAATGGTAAAACTGATGTGTTCCTCAGTGATTCTTTTTTTTTTCTTTTTCTTTTTTGAGGCGGAGTCTAGCTCTGTCACCCAGGCTGGAGTGCAGTGGTATAATCTCAGCTCACTGCAACCTCTGCCTCCGCGGTTCAAGTGATTCTCCTGCCTCAGCCTCCTGAGTAGCTGGGATTATAGGCGTGCACCACCATACCCTGCTCATTTTTGTATTTTTAATAGAGACAGGATTTCGTCGTTTTGGCCAGGCTGGTCTCAAACTCCTAACCTCAGGTGATCCACCCGCCTCGGCCTCCCAAAGTGCTAGGATTACAAGCGTGAGCTACTGTGCCCGGCCCCCTCAGTGATTCTTTTTTTTTTTTTTTTTTTTTTTTTAATGTATGGATCATTTTGAGAATCTGAAAGTCTTTTCTCAGAACAATACAGATAAATACAAACTTTTAGATGTAATTTAAAGGGGTTCAACACTACCTTGAGGAACTTCCGTTCACCTCAGGGTATACAAGCCACCGTATATGCGATAATAGTTTAACAAAAACAGTGTCAGGCATTGTGCCAAGTGCTATATAGTCTTAATTCATTAGAATGTGGTATTTATGCAACTAAATTTGTGGGTTTGAGAACCTGTTAGGTTTCCAGAGGAAGCAACACCATCTGGCATTCTGACACATGTAGAACATTAATCACGAAGAGCCAAAAAAAAAAATCATTTTATGTGTATGTGTAATAAGACTGTAATGCAGGGGTGCACACAGAGTAGTTAAATAATAGAGATTAAGGGTGGGGAAGTAGAGAACCAGTTAGGAGGAGTGAGCCCTGGGAAGACAGACAAGAATGAGAGGAGACAATTATGGGGGTAGTACAGAGTTGCATCTGGAAGAAACAAAAGCCATAGAGGAAGATACATAAAATGATGAATCTCAGCCAGAGAAATTCTTCTTACCCTTTCCTTGCTTACAGCAAAATTGGAGAGGTTTCAGCAATGAGTGAGGCTAAGTAGGCAGCAACTTCTGTATGCATATGCATTCTAGAAGGAAAGTGGTAGAGGACAGGGCCAGTGGGAAATGGTTGTCTTCCAAGACAGAGCTAAGGTTTTCCTTTCTACTTCCAATAAACCATGTATATTTTGTGGAAGCACTTATTGCTGGGTGTTTTATTGCTAAATCTATTTCTTTGATCCTTCCCTCACTAGACAGACTATAAACTCCCACGAGAGTAGGGTCCTCTTCTGTCTTATTTGCTATTGTCTCATTCACTGGCCCCAGTTCCTAGATAGTACCTAGCACATAGTATGTATCTTATTAATATTGAATTAATGCATTTTTAAAAGTTACCTGTTTGTTTCAGATATATATCTATCTATCTTGTGTTACCCAAGAGATTTGAGTGGGGGCATGGTACCAAAGCCCCAGGTAAAGATTCTGTGTATAGGGAAACTTAGGTAAACAACACCATTTGTAATTTAATTTTTTATCCGTGTATTTCCTTACAACTGTTACTTTTATGAAGGTATATTAGAAAAATGAGGGTATTGTATGTGTGTTTTTGTTTGTTCTTGTTCATTTTAAAGATAGAATTTGATTTGAGAGCAGATTTAATATCTTTTTGTCTGAATTATGTGATTATTGAATGTTTGATGGCAATTAAGTGTCACTATATAAATGTAATTTTCTTTTTTAAAAAAACAGAACTACCAATGAAATAAAAAATCTTCAGTACCTACCTCGAACAAGTGAGCCCCGTGAGATGCTCTTTGAAGACAGGACAAGAGCTCATGCAGATCATATAGGACAAGGTTTTGAACGACAGACTACAGCTGCTGTTGGAGTGCTGAAGGCTGTGCACTGTGGAGAGTGGTATGTATAACTACTGCTATTTTAATCAAAGAATTTCTTGGCTTCTACAATTTTTCTTGGAAAATCTTAGTCACTCCTCCTTACTGTGAGAAAAAAGTTGCATTTTTTACCTGTATTTGGATATCTTAATTGTATAATTGTACTAAAGATTTTAAATTGCTAGAATCTGGCTGGGCAGGGTGGCTCACACCTGTAATCCCAGCACTTTGGGAGGCTGAGGTGGGTGGATCACGAAGTCAGGAGATCAAGACCAGCCTGGCCAATATGGTGAAACCCTGTCTCTACTAAAAATACAAAAATTAGCCAGGCATGGTGGCGCACGCCTGTAGTCCCAGCTACTCGAGAGGCTGAGGCAGGAGAAACGCTTGAACCCAGGAGGCTGAGGGTGCAGTGAGCCGAGATCGTGCCACTGCACTCCAGCCTGGGTGACAGAGCAAGACTCTGTCTCAAACAAAAACAAAAACAAATAAATTGCCAGAATCTAGGTTTAAACATTTGGGTTAACTGAAATAATTAATCTCATGTTCTAAGTGACGTAGATGTGAAAAAAAATTAAGGTAAAAGGAAAACTAAGGCTTACCTGGTGCATACTGTATGCCTGTTTACAAATGTCATTTAATTTAATTTTTCTCAACTACGTTTTGCTCCATATTTATCATATAAGGAAACTGAGGCTCAGGGCTGTCAAATAATTTTTTTTTACAGTCATATAGTTAGTAAATGGTACAGCAGAGACTGATTTCAATCTGATTCCACACTGTTCTGTTTTCTCTTCCTCCTGCTTTTCTGTACCCTTTCTGAGGTTTGGTTTCTCTTTATTATGTATTTGCTTTTCCATATTCTTTTTTTTCCAGCTTTGCTTACAAGTTTCACTTTGAATATTTTGACAGATTAAAAAATGGATTATTCTTTTAAATATACTTGAGATGTCATCTCATACATTGTTACTTTCCATTTATTAAATGGATAAAACATATAAAGCAAAGTTACTGTAATTTTGCGGCTGGGTGTGATGGCTCACGCCTGTAATTCCAGCACTTTGGGAGGCCAAGGCGGGTGGATCACCTAAGGTCAGGAGTTCGAGACCAGCCTGGACAACATGGTGAAACCTCATCTCTATTAAACATACGAAAATTAAGCCGGGCGTGGTGGCTCATGCCTGTAATCCCAGCACTTTGGGAGGCCGAGGCGGGCGGATCGCGAGGTCAGGAGATCAAGACCATCCTGGTTAACACGGTGAAACCCCGTCTCTACTAAAAATACAAAAAATTAGCCGGGCGTGGTGGCAGGCACCTGTAGTCCCAGCTACTCGGGAGGCTGAGGCAGGAGAGCGGCCTGAACCCAGGAGGCGGAGCTTGCAGTGAGCCGAGCTCGCACCACTGCACTCCAGCCTGGGCTATAGAGCAAGGCTCTGTCTCAAAACAAAACCAAAAAAAAAAACGAAAATTAGCTGGGGCCAGGCATAGTGGTTCACACCTGTGATCACGAGGTCAGGAGTTCAAGACCAGCCTGACCAACGTGGTGAAACCCCATCTCTGCTAAAAATACACACACACACACACACACACACATATATTAGGCGAGCATCATGGCACGTGCCTGTAATCCCAGCTACTGAGGAGGCTGAGGCAGGAGAATTGCTTGAACCCAGGAGGCAGAGGGTGCAGTGAGCCGAGATGGTGCCACTGCACTTCAGCCTGGGCGACAAGAGCAAAACACTGTCCCGCCACCAAAAAAAATTAATTTTGCTTGCTTAGATTTTTGTTTTCCAAAATCGAGTATTGTTTGGGTATGAAATGTGAGTTGGAATATGCTATTTTGCTTATTAGAACCATTTAAATTTTTTTTTTCCCCCCGCAAGAGACAGGGCCTCACTCTGTTGCCCAGCCTATAGTTCAGTGGTGCTGTCATGGCTCACAGCAGCCTTGACCTCTTAGGCTGAAGCAAGCCTCTTGCCTCAGCCTCCTGAGTAGCTAGGACTATAGCCACACACCACCACATCTATAAATTAAGAACAATTAAGTCAACTTTGTTGATAGTGAATGTGGTTCACGTCTTTTATAGTCTTACTTATTTTTGTCTACTTGTTAATTTGCAACTTTAATACTGGATTTGTCTTTTTCCTGTCAGTTTTTCTAGTTTTTGCTCTATTTTTTCTTTTGTGACAGTTTTATCAAGCCATGATCACATACCATACAATTCACCCATTTAAAGTGTACATACAGTTGAATAGTTTTTAGTATATTCACAGAGTTGTGCAACCACTACCAAAATGATAGAACATATGATAGAACATTTTCATCACCTCACAAAGGAACCACAGCCTTTAGCCATCACCTCCCCAATCCTCCATCCTCCATCCTCCAGACTCCCAGCCCTAGGCAAGCACTAATTTACTTTCTGTCAGTAGGTATATGTCTGTTCTTAACATCTAATATAAATGGAATCACATAACGTGGTCTTTTGTGATTAGCTTCTTTGACTTAGCATAGTGTTTTGAAGGTTGTTCCATATAGTTTGAAGCTGTGTTCTTAGGCAAGTACACATTTAGAATTGTTATTCTTGATAAATTGACCTATTTTTTCATTATAAACTGCCCTTTTTATCCTTGGTAATATTCCTTGTCCTGAAACTTTGTTAATACAGCCAATTCAGCCTTCTTATGATTTGTATTTACATGCTGTATCTTTTCCCATTCTTTTTCTTTTAACTTATGTCTATATTATTGTTACATGTAGATAGATACATAGTTGAGTCTTACTTTTTTTTAACCCAGTGACAATCTTTGTCTTTTAATTGGAGTATTTAGATTATTTATATTTAATAGAAATATTAGTAAATTTGATTTTAAATTTACCTTCTTGCTTTTCCAATTTGCTTCTTTATTCCTTTTTTACCCGTTTTCTTGTCATATTTAAGCATTCCATTTTACCTCCATGATTTGGTTAGTAGCTTATAGCACTGTGGTTTTTTTTTTGTTTTTGTTTTTTAAAATTTCATTGTTGTCAACTTACCACAGTCTACCTTCAAATAATATTAGACTTCTTTATGTAATGTGTAAGAATCTTTCAATAGTATACTTCCAGTTATTCCCTCCCCTTCACATTTCTGGCCTTTGTGCTAATTGTCTTGTATTTTACTTTACGTATGCTATAAACCCCACGATGTATGTTATTACTTTTTCTTTAAAGAATCATTTCTAAAGATATTTCTTTAAATGAGAATAAAACCTCTTTCATATTTATCGTTAGGTGTGCTATACATTCCCTTTCATAGATCTACATTTTCATTTAAGTATCATTTTCCTTCCGCCTGAAGAAATTCCTTTAGCAGTCTTTGTTATGCTGGTTTTCCGGTGACAGATTCTCTCAGCTTTTGTTTATTTGAACATGTTTTTATTTCACATTTTTGGAGGATATTTTTGGTGGGTATAGAATTCTAGATTGACTTTTTCTTTTAGTACTTTAAAAGTAGTCCATTCTCTTCAGGCTTGCATTGCCTTTGATAAGAAGTCTATGATCATTCTTATCCTTCTTTCTCTGTATATAATGTATTACATGATTCTCAGATTTTCTTTTTTATCACTGGTTTTTAGAAATTTAGTTATGATTTGCCTTCATATGATTTTTTTTAATGTTGTTTGGAATTTTATTCCAAAATCGCTTTTTTAGCATCTCTGTAAAAATGTATTTATATATTCCTAATTAATTGAAGAATTTGATAATTTTTTAGAATTATATTTAAAGGGACGAGTAACCTCAGCAAACACCAAGTTTATTATATTGGTACTTTTCTAATGAAATCTCTTAATTTATAAAGTTACTTAAGAGTTTTATGCATCAGTATAGTTATATGTATCTTCTATGGAAAGAAAATACTCCCTTTTCCTCACATTTACTTCTAATTTTTATGTAGTATTTTCAACTTTAGCACTTAAATGTATGAAGCATTAATCTTATTCTTCAAATAGAACACTTAATTTTCTTGGTTTATACAGTTTACCAATTCAGATCATTTCAATTTTCCAAACTCTTGTGACAAATATTTATACAAAATGAAGTCAGTTTTTAATCTCTGTCTAGGTTGAAAGTCATGGTGTTGGCTCTTTCTTTAAATATGTGAAATGGCTTTCCAATTAACAGTTTATTTGTAAGACAGTACTATGGTATTGACCATAAACCATTTTTGCTTTGAGTTTAATAAGAGCTCAAGAGAGTGAAACATTTATGGCAGATTCTTGTTATCTCATTTTCTTTTTTAGGCCTGATCAACCCCGTATAACCAAAGATGTAATTTGTTTTCATGCTGAAGATTTCTTAGAAGTAGTTCAACGAATGCAGTTAGATTTACATGAACCTCCACTGTCCCAGGTATTTTTAATACACTTACTGTCTTACACTTACTGGTTTAGTTTTTATTATGAAGAGTCTTATTTGTATTGTTTTATTATTTTTTAGTGTGTCCAATGGGTTGATGATGCAAAACTGAATCAACTGAGGAGGGAAGGCATTCGCTATGCCAGGATTCAGCTATATGATAATGACATTTATTTTATTCCAAGGAATGTTGTTCATCAGTTCAAGACAGTTTCAGCTGTATGCAGTTTAGCATGGCACATTCGGCTCAAATTGTATCACTCAGAGGAGGACACTTCTCAGAATACAGCTACTCATGAAACAGGCACATCATCAGATTCCACATCATCTGTTCTTGGACCTGACACTGACAACATGGTTTGTGCTGTAAGCAAAGCCTCCTTGGATTCTGTTTTTTCAGATAAACTTCATTCTAAATATGAATTACAGCAGATTAAACATGAACCTGTTGCATCTGTAAGAATCAAGGCAGAACCTGTGACTGTTAATATTCCTGAAAAGACTAGAGCACTGAATAATATGGATGGCAAGAATGTTAAAGCAAAATTGGATCATGTTCAATTTACAGAATTTAAGATTGACGTGGATTCTAAATTTGAAAATAGCAACAAAGATTTAAAGGAAGAATTGTGCCCTGGAAATCTAAGTCTAGTTGATATAAGGCAACACAGTTCAGCACATTCAAATCAAGATAAAAAAGACGATGACATTTTGTGCTAAATTTGCATATAGCATCTAAAATCCTTTTTTAAAAAAATTTAATAATGTAATAAAGATTCATGAATTCTGAAAGCAAGCCAAGGACTTGCTCCTATATCTGTTACAAAACATTGTTTATGTAGCTTTGTAACATTCCTCAGTGCCTGTCCATAACTGTGAAGTATTAAGCACTTAGGGCCAGATGCACTGTAAACATTGCAGGTTTAAACATAAAGGAGTCTTTAAAAAAAATCATTTACGTTGGAATTTTAGGTTTTAGAATAGAGCTGACATTAACATATATATAAATATATATATATTTTGTAATATGAGCCAGAATTCTTTTTCAACAATTTAAAGCTTTTCCATAGAGCTTATTTATATCCTTTTTTTTTCATTTTAAATGTGTCAGCACTGTAGTGTAAATAGCTTTTAAAATATCTTTTTAGTGTGATTTATACTGAAATGTGAGCCACTTAATAAAGGTTCATGTTAATAAATATGTTTTCTGTTGAGTCTGCAAAGACAAACTGACAATTCATTTAAGTCATTTGTTTGATATGATTCTCTGCTGGTATATCCATTTAGTGTGGTATTGGAGTGCAAATGTACATAAGTCAAATCTAGTACATATTTAAATTCCCCACGCTGTGCTGGCTTTTTTTTTTTTTTTTTTTTGGGTATGGAGTCTCATTCTGTCACCAGGCTGGAGTGCAGTAGTGCAATCTTGGCTCACTGCAATCTCTGCCTCTCAGGTTCAAGTGATTCTCCTGCCTCAGCCTCCCGAGTAGCTGGGACTACAGGCACGTGCCACCACACCCAGCTAATTTTTTTATTTTTAATAGAGATGGGGTTTCATCATGTTGGCCAGGATCGTCTTGATCTCTTGACTTTGTGATCTGCCCGCCTTGGCCTCCCAAAGTGCTGGGATTGCAGGCATGAGCCACAGTGCCTAGCCTGTGCAGGCATTTTTAACAACCAAGACTCAGTTAAGAAAGTGTGCATCTGTGTGTGTGTGAGTGTATATATGTATATCATATTTGCATAATTTTCTTAAATTGCTGAATAAGATGAATATGTAAAATTCCTTAGCCCTTCTCCCCAGAATACATTGAAAAATTTTCATATTAAACTATTAAGAAAGCGGTGTAGGTAATAGAAACAGTTTTAGAAAGTTAGGAGAAACAAGGTATGTTAATGATAACAAAGCCTTCTAACTAATGAAGTTACGTGGCCAGATTACATAAGCCTACCATAGATTTTTTTGGTTATGTATGGAGTGATAAGAAGTATAGAGAATTTTCTTACTAATAAGTACCTTTACTAAGTAATAGCTGAGTATAAAATCTTTAGTTACAGAAAGCTTAATTGTGAGCAATTAAAATCCTTTTACATTTTTCTTGCAGAATGGGAGAAAAATATGGCAAATACAAAACTGTAAAATAAGGGCAATGACAATGACTCAACTGCCATGTACAGAGATGTAACTAACAAAATAGTTTGTGGTACCTCATCTCTCTCAGGATCCCCTCCCTACCCTAGCAAGGCAAACAACTTGGAATACTTCCTTTTCAAAAGAAGTTCTAGACATTAAATTGAGGTAGGAGACAGATTGCCAGTGCCTAACTACCGATGAGTAAAACAGACTCTTTAATGATAGACTCACTATTTGACACTGCTTCCACTATTGTAATTAAAAGTCAGACAGAAGTCTTTGATGTATGTGTTGCTGTAAGAAACTTTGCTCACTGCAGATGTATTTTGTTTGTTTTTGGTATTATTCTGGGCGCATACTTTGGTTGATGACTTTCAGTTGGGGTTCTTTGTGCTGCCTTTTGGGTTACTGTTGGTATTTCCATCTATAGTACCCATCAAAACTGCTCATATTTCTGGTTAGGGTGAAGCCATTTAGGAAGAAGCATTTTACCAGAACAAATAGAAGTTAATTGCAGCAATGATGTCAGTTCTGGCCCCTAGATTAATAAAAGGACAGGCAGATATCATAGGAAATTTTCATGGTTTGTAGGAAATCAGTGTTTGCAACATAGGAAGTTTCATGGGATAGGGAAGGTATAAATCAAGATAGTAAGAGTTTTGTTTTATATGTCATTGTCTTACCGTGCTCCCCACCTATTTAATCTTCTGTTTTAAGCTAAATTTATGGATTTGCACCTACCCTTTTGAGTGACAAAAGTTCTTAACAAACCAGTATTGAGAAATGAGAAGGGATGTGATTAAAATGGTTTCCTGTTTCTCTTTAAAGTTGAAGAACGATATATTTAACAAGAGATGTGTTTTATTTCCAGTTTTCCAGTAGCATATATGTAGATGCATTGAGGTCATACTGTGAGAAAATGTCTTTAGGGTATCCCTCCAAAATATGAGCCTTAAACTTTTTAACTTAAAGGAAGGCATATCTAATAACAACCATAGTGGTTGCTTTTAGGTATAGTTTCCTATATAACCTATAGTCAGACTTATCTATAATATGAAAATTAAATTGTTTTAAAATGCATACATCGGCCGGGCACGGTGGCTCACGCCTGTAATCCCAGCACTTTGGGAGGTCGAGGCGGGCGGATCACAAGGTCAGGAGTTTGAGACCAGTCTGGCCAACATGGTGAAACCCCGTCTCTACTAAAAATACAAAAAAATTAGCTGGGCCTGGTGGCGTGCGCCTGTAATCCCAGCTACTCGGGAGGCTGAGGCAGGGGAGTTGCTTGAACCAGGGAGGTGGAGGTTGCAGTGAGCCACGATCGCGCCACTGACCTCCAGCCTGGGCAACAGAATGAGACTCCTTCTCAAAAAAAAAAAAAAAAAAAAAAAAAAAAAGCATGCATCTCTGAAGGTAAAGTATCAATCAGTGGGCTCAAGATTTGCAGGTATAGCCTTGTTATTGCCTTCAACAATGCTTACGTTCCTTGTCTTACGGGTTATAATTTTCAAATCCTCTTCAGATACAATCTGAGAACTTGTTGACTACCTTTGTTACATTTAAAAATTTTCTATTTTAATATTGCATTATATTAATGGTTTTATAGTTAGTACATTCCAGTTCTTTATCTGAAGAATATTGCTTTTATTTCCAGTTTCTTGGACCAGAACAATAAACTACGTAAGACATAGTTTCTATATGGTCATATACTATATAGAATAAAGAATTGTTACGTAAATTATTAAATGGGTATACAGACCTTTACATAAAAACTAAGGTACCTCAGTGGAATCTGCTATAGTGCTTCCCCCTCCCCACCCCTCCATTTTGTTTATAACCTTTTAGCTATCTAAATAATACATATTCCATACTCAGGTTAGCTGGTTAGCTAGCAAAAGAATTAACATTTGTGATATTTACTTGCAAACTTTACTGAAGCCATATTCATTATCTTCTTTGTCACCAAGGCTGTTGACCTTAAATAAACATTAAGTTATCTTGCACAACACTGTATATGTGTGTGTGCATGTGCCTGTTTCTGTGTACCTTTGTGGGAAATAATTATGTTTGTTTCCACATGTATTCATTTTTAATCCATTCTGTAACTTTTCTGGGGGGGGTGGTCATTGAGGGTAGGGAAGGTTTTATATTTTAAGTTGTCGTTAAGGTATTTCATCAGTGTTCCTGAGTGTAAAACAGTTTTTTCCCAAATACTTATGGCAGATAAGAGCATTTTTGTAAATAATAAATTAGCACCGTTTGGATTAAATTTGCATTCAGTTGTTTTTTAGACAGGTTCATTGTCATGTAAAGCAAATATCTCAAAATTTATTTTACATTTAGCAAAGGTGCAAGATTGTTTTTGGAGTTTGAGAGATATTTTCCTTGTCTTCCATCTTTCAATAAATACTAAAATTGATAACCACAATCTTTTTACTTTTGTAATTATTTTCTTAAAATTGACATTTTAATCTTGTCAACTTTAAAAGTTCTTTTCTGTCTTCAATAGAAACCATAAAATCTTGAATTGACTCCAATTTGAAAATCTTTTTTTTTTACTCTTAAAGCTAACTCTCAAAAGTTGACTTACGCCAACAGAGACAGATATCGAGGATTATCTTAAAAAGGTCACTAAACCAGGTATGGGTGCTGGGAATGGTACGATAAATACCTCTCTTGTCCCACTAGACGTAACGATTGGGAAGACAAAAGCGCCATTCTTTTCAAAATACTTTTAGACTGCATGATGGGTTTTAGGTGTGGTAGAATAGATCTTACTCTTTCTCTTACTTGATGTAACTACATTTATATGTAAACACAATTTTACTGGTTTTAGACTGCATTGCCTGTTTTATGAAAGAGTCATGTTTGAGGTTTGGCACTGACAGTGCACTTCAGATATGATAATTAAGGGGACAACTCAGGAGAGGACAACTCAAAAGACTCAAGTCCTTTTGTCTTCTATCCTGGCTTTTCTTTTCTTTCTGTAACCCAGTACATACTACAGATGGAAATCATTGCTTTTTAGAACGTCAAGCACACACAGCCTAAAAACAAAGCTGTCTTTTCCTCGTAGCTTTATGGGTGTTGTATAGCAGTCATATCTCTGCTGAGAGCGGGGAAGGGAGGGGAAAACATCCTGCATTTCAGGTTATCTTCCCTTCCAGCTCTTCTTGGACTTCAGACCCAATCAGGGAATATGAATGAGCTGAGAACAAAATATGGGCTGGGCGAGTAGAATTTATGTTAACTAGAAATTAAAATTTGTAACTTGTATGTTTAATTACTGTGAACTGCCTACCAAGAACTGCACTGTGAACATGTGAGAACTCTGGATCATTCTGTACATTTTGAAATTTAGAACTTACGCGTCTATGTTGTTAGAATGTTAAATCTACACTTTTCTGTAAAGTTCACTGCTGTTGTGCTACTTAAGACTACTAAGTGTACAGAGTCAGAGGCAAATCAGTATTATAGTCGCACAGCCTGGCCAACATGGCAAAACCCCATCTCTACTAAAAATATAAAACTTAGCCAGGCATGGTGACACGCACCTGTAATCCCAGCTACTCAGGAGGCTGAGGCAGGAGAATCGCTTGAACCCGGGAGGCGGAGGTTGCAGTGAGCCGAGATCGTGCCATTGCACTCCAGCATGGGTGACAGAGCAAGACTCAGTCTCAAAACAAACAACAAACAATATTATAGTCACAAATGTTGTGTAATAGAGTTGAGAAACTTCTTTGGACAGACAGTTTGATCCCCCTGCCGCGCCAACCCAAAGTTTTTTCTTGAAATTTTATTTGTCAACTAAGCCAGATTTTTACCTGCCTCTACCTCAAATCTGTTGTTTTTAAAAATACCTTTATCTTTAAGTCTGGCTTTTGTTAATGCTCTTGTTCCGTCTTTCTTCCGAAGTTCTTGGGAATTTCTGTCTGCCTTCACTTCCTCATCTTACATTTATTCCTTATTTCACTACAATTTCATTTAAATCCTCACATGTATGTTGAAATGGTTTTCTCAAAAGTTACCTTTTGACTGCCAAATCCAGTGGCTGCACTTCTTTTTTTTTGAGATGGAGTCTGGCACGATCCTGGCTCACTGCAAGCTCCGCCTCCCGGGTTCACGCCATTCTCCTGCCTCAGCCTCCTGAGTAGCTGGGACTACAGGCGCCCTCTACCATGCCCAGGTAATTTTTTGTATTTGTAGCAGAGACGCGGTTTCACCGTGTTAGCCAGGATGGGCTCGATCTCCTGACATCATGATCTGCCCACCTCGGCCTCCCAAAGTGCTGGGATTACAGATGTGAGCCTGCTGCACTTCTTAGTATTTCTATTTGACCCTTGCAGCACTATCATTTTACTCCTTAAACTCTTTATGACCTGTTCTTTTCATGTTGTGTTTCAGTTTCTTTGGAAGGATTCTTTTGCATGTCTGCCACTATTTAAGGCAGTCTCCATGGTCTTTCCTTTAGGCCTCTACAGTCCCTGAGCTACCTTCATGATCCCACAACTTCAGTCAGCCTGGTTTTTCACTTTAGTTCTAATGATCCATATGGTCAAATCTAAATTCTTTTTTGC
>NW_012102965.1:1200910-1205856 GCF_000951045.1 Mandrillus leucophaeus | reverse complement strand
CCCACTAGACGTAACGATTGGGAAGACAAAAGCGCCATTCTTTTCAAAATACTTTTAGACTGCATGATGGGTTTTAGGTGTGGTAGAATAGATCTTACTCTTTCTCTTACTTGATGTAACTACATTTATATGTAAACACAATTTTACTGGTTTTAGACTGCATTGCCTGTTTTATGAAAGAGTCATGTTTGAGGTTTGGCACTGACAGTGCACTTCAGATATGATAATTAAGGGGACAACTCAGGAGAGGACAACTCAAAAGACTCAAGTCCTTTTGTCTTCTATCCTGGCTTTTCTTTTCTTTCTGTAACCCAGTACATACTACAGATGGAAATCATTGCTTTTTAGAACGTCAAGCACACACAGCCTAAAAACAAAGCTGTCTTTTCCTCGTAGCTTTATGGGTGTTGTATAGCAGTCATATCTCTGCTGAGAGCGGGGAAGGGAGGGGAAAACATCCTGCATTTCAGGTTATCTTCCCTTCCAGCTCTTCTTGGACTTCAGACCCAATCAGGGAATATGAATGAGCTGAGAACAAAATATGGGCTGGGCGAGTAGAATTTATGTTAACTAGAAATTAAAATTTGTAACTTGTATGTTTAATTACTGTGAACTGCCTACCAAGAACTGCACTGTGAACATGTGAGAACTCTGGATCATTCTGTACATTTTGAAATTTAGAACTTACGCGTCTATGTTGTTAGAATGTTAAATCTACACTTTTCTGTAAAGTTCACTGCTGTTGTGCTACTTAAGACTACTAAGTGTACAGAGTCAGAGGCAAATCAGTATTATAGTCGCACAGCCTGGCCAACATGGCAAAACCCCATCTCTACTAAAAATATAAAACTTAGCCAGGCATGGTGACACGCACCTGTAATCCCAGCTACTCAGGAGGCTGAGGCAGGAGAATCGCTTGAACCCGGGAGGCGGAGGTTGCAGTGAGCCGAGATCGTGCCATTGCACTCCAGCATGGGTGACAGAGCAAGACTCAGTCTCAAAACAAACAACAAACAATATTATAGTCACAAATGTTGTGTAATAGAGTTGAGAAACTTCTTTGGACAGACAGTTTGATCCCCCTGCCGCGCCAACCCAAAGTTTTTTCTTGAAATTTTATTTGTCAACTAAGCCAGATTTTTACCTGCCTCTACCTCAAATCTGTTGTTTTTAAAAATACCTTTATCTTTAAGTCTGGCTTTTGTTAATGCTCTTGTTCCGTCTTTCTTCCGAAGTTCTTGGGAATTTCTGTCTGCCTTCACTTCCTCATCTTACATTTATTCCTTATTTCACTACAATTTCATTTAAATCCTCACATGTATGTTGAAATGGTTTTCTCAAAAGTTACCTTTTGACTGCCAAATCCAGTGGCTGCACTTCTTTTTTTTTGAGATGGAGTCTGGCACGATCCTGGCTCACTGCAAGCTCCGCCTCCCGGGTTCACGCCATTCTCCTGCCTCAGCCTCCTGAGTAGCTGGGACTACAGGCGCCCTCTACCATGCCCAGGTAATTTTTTGTATTTGTAGCAGAGACGCGGTTTCACCGTGTTAGCCAGGATGGGCTCGATCTCCTGACATCATGATCTGCCCACCTCGGCCTCCCAAAGTGCTGGGATTACAGATGTGAGCCTGCTGCACTTCTTAGTATTTCTATTTGACCCTTGCAGCACTATCATTTTACTCCTTAAACTCTTTATGACCTGTTCTTTTCATGTTGTGTTTCAGTTTCTTTGGAAGGATTCTTTTGCATGTCTGCCACTATTTAAGGCAGTCTCCATGGTCTTTCCTTTAGGCCTCTACAGTCCCTGAGCTACCTTCATGATCCCACAACTTCAGTCAGCCTGGTTTTTCACTTTAGTTCTAATGATCCATATGGTCAAATCTAAATTCTTTTTTGCCTTGCCCTCAAGCATTAGCTGTTTCTTTCCTCCCAATTTGGTTATTGTCATCACTTCCTTCATAATCACCTTAATTTGACTTTTCTCTTTTCCTGTGTCCTTTTGTTTTGTTTTGTTTTGTTTTTTGAGACAGAGTCTCCGTTGCCCAGGCTAGAGTGCAGTGACATGGTCTTGGCTTACCGCTACCCCTGCCTCCTGGGTTAAAGCGATTCTTGTGCCTCAGCCTCCTGAGTGGCTGAGATTACAGGTGTGCACCACCCCACCCCACTAATTTTTGTATTTTTAGTAGAGATGGGGTTTTGCCATATTGGTCAGGCTGGTCTGGAACTCCTGACCTCAAGTGATCCTGCCTCAGCCTCCCCAAGTATCGAAATTACAGGTGTAAGCCACTGTACCTGATTCCTGTGTCCGATTTGTTATGAGATTGAGTCAACCCCAGAAGTACTTAATAATTCATCTGTTGCTCTTGTCACATCACAGTCATAGTAGATGTTCATCTCACCTGGACTCAAAATACCCTAAAGTGTTCTAGTCCTGTGCCCTTTCCCTCTTTATTCCATTCCATTCTTTGTGTTACCAACAGATTAACCTTTCTAAAATATAGAATTATTACTCTTCTTTGTAGAAGTACTCCTTGGCTTTTCCTTTGCTAACGAATAAAGGTCAAATGCTTAGCATAGCACTGAAGAGCCTTTATTATAGGCCCTCCCTTTCCAGCTTCATGTAACACAATTTCTTCTATTTGATGTGACCAGTTTTCCACTTTACCAGATGGCAGTAATTGCCATTTTGTGAACTTTTAAAATTCTTTGCCTTTGCTGGGGAAATAAATATCTGGAATACAACATTGTGAGATCTTCCTCTTTTCAAAACTCCGACATCATCTCCTGTACTGCCTTTACAGCAGTGGTCCCCTAGCTTTATGACACCAGAGACTGGTTTTGTGGAAGACAATTTTTCCATGGACAGGGGTTGGGTGGGGGATGGCTTCAGGATGAAACTGTTCCACCTCAGATTATCAGGCATTAGATTTTTCAGGAGCATGCAACCTAAATCTGAACTGCATGTGCAGTTCACAATAGGGTTTGCTCTCCTATGAGAATCTAATGCTGCCACTGATCTGACAGGAGGTGGAGCTCAGGTGGTAATGCCCACTTGCACCCCACTCACCTCCTGCTGTGTGGCCTGGCTCCTAACAGGCCACAGGCCAGGACCAGGGGGTTGGGGACCCCTGCTTTACATACAGCATTTCATAGGCTTTACACGGGACATCTCCAACTGTCCCCTCACCCAGTAGTTGGTATAGACCCAAATCTGTCTGCTGCCCTCTGCTCATAGCATTAAATATACATATTAAGTACATGTTGGACTGTAGCTAAACCATGAGCTAGAAGTTGGGTATTTTATCACTGTGTATCCCCAACACCTAATATATTTTATACTTGGTGTTCAATAAATATTTGATGGAACATACTGTACACTAGGGGTGGGGGAAGATTAGGTAGGTTTCCTTTCTTTTTAAAGACAGTCTTGCTCTGTCACTCAGGCTGGAGTGCAGTGGCACAATCATGGCTCACTACAGCCTCAAACTCCTGGGCTCAGGTGATTTTCCCGCCTCATCCTCTTGAGTAGTTAGGATTACAGGCGCCCACCACCATGCTTGGCTAAATTTAATTTTTTTTTTTTTTTTTTTTTTTTTGTAGAAACAGAGTCTTGCTATGTTGCCCAGGATGAACTTTAACTCCTGGCCTCAAGTGATCCTCCCACCTATGTAGATTTGTATAATTTAAAGTCAGTCTGACTTCAAATTCAATTCTAGGATTACAACAGAAAGAAAAATGGAGACAAGTTGGATGAGAAGGTATTATAAAGAAACCAAGTTTCTTGTTTTGTACTGCAGTCTAACCAAAACTCTTATGGATACAGTTTAAGAAGGTAGTTATTAGACATCCAGGCCCCGTTGGACAGCTTGGAGAGAGTCAGTATTGTAGAAATAAACCCGTAAAACCTGTGAAACTTACCCAACATTTTTCCTTCAGCTGGTTTTTCTAGAGAGACACTGAAAATTATTACAAACTAAAGATAAATTTTAACTATTCCTAAAATGATTAAAATGGCAAATATAAGCACCTTTTTTTTTTTTTTTTTTTTGAGACAGGGTCTCCCTCTTTCGCCAGAGCCACCTTATCTTTTTGAGACGGAGCCTCAGGGAGGAGTGCAGTGGCACGATCTCAGCTCACTGCAGCCTCAACCTCCCAGGCTCAAGTGATCCGCCCAGCTCAGCCTCCTAGTAGCTGGAACTACAGGTGCACGCCACCATGCTCAGCTAATTTTTATATTTTTTGTAGAGACAGTGTTTCACCATGTTGCCCAGACTGATCTTGAACTCCTGGGCTCAAGCATTCCTTCCGCCTCAGCCTCCCAAAGTGATGGGATGACAGGTGTGAGCCACCAGGCCTGGCTACATAAGAAACACCTTGATATCTCAGAGTCTGAGGCAGAATTTCACATTTTTAAATCTTAAGTGGTAGATAAAGTCTGGTTATCAGACAGGCATTCTGTTTAAGCTTTTGTGGTTTTCCCTACTCATGTTTAAAAAAATTCAAAAATTGAAAATACTGAAGATGACAACCTGCCCTAGTTTTTTCCAGTCTATATCCATTCCATTGCAGGAATGGAAGAAGGACATAAAGGTTGCACATTTTCATACAGTTAGTCCTTCTGTAAAACCTGTAAAGCCACTTTATTATTTAGAAACATGGTCTCACTCTGTTGCCCAGGCTCACTGCCACCTTGACTTCCCTGGGCTCATGTGACCCTCCCACGCCTCAGTCTCTCGAGTAGCTGGGACTACAGGTGTGTACCACCACACCCCGCTAATTTTTTAAATTTTTTATAGAGATTGTGTTTCACCATGTTGCCCAGACTGGTCTTGAACTCCTGGGCTCAAGCATTCCTCCCACCTCAGCCTCCCAAAGTGCTGGGATGACAGGCATGAGTCACGGCTCCCAGCCATGATATTTGACTGCAGGCATTTGTAGCAATATAG
>NW_012102965.1:1198806-1199825 GCF_000951045.1 Mandrillus leucophaeus | reverse complement strand
CTGGGCTTTAGTTTCTCCATCATTACAACAAAGAGATGTCCTGTCCTTTTCCACCCTATTCTAAAATTGTGTAACTTTTTTTTTTTTTTTTTTTTTTTGAGACAGAGTCTCACTGTGTCGCCCAGGCTGGAGTGCAGTGGCGTGATCTCAGTTTACTGCAACCCAGCCACCTCCTTGGTTCAAGTGAGTCTCCTGCCTGAGCCTCCCGAGTAGCTGGGATTACAGGTGTGCACTATGACACCGGCTAATTTTTGTATTTTTAGTAGAGACAGGGTTGCACCATGTTGGCCAGGCTGGTTTCGAACTCCTGACCTCATGTTACGCCATGTTGCCCAGGTTGGTCTCGAACTCCTGGTCTTAAGTGATTCTCCCACCTCGACCTCCCAGAGTGCTGGGATTATAAGTGAGAGCCACCAAACCCAACCCTCTGCATGTTTTAATATTTATGCCACTAAGTATAAGGACACCAATAATACTTTGTGCTCACAGTGATGTTTACTGTGCAAACATGACCAATCAACAGTAAGGAAAACTCCTTTGGTAGTTTGTGGCTTGTATATATAACACCGAAAGGACTCTGATATATTTTCCTCTCAATAAAGAGAAATTAATTGATTTTCCTGATGACTCAGGTGCGTAGTGATACGCTGGCCCTTGTATGAAGATGATTCTGTGGTTTCCTCTCCTTTGGCTATCACTTCTGTTCATTAGTCAATAGTTCCCTCCTATTTGCTGCACTGTGAAAAAGCAAATTGGAAACCAGATGACCAAATTTATAAGGTTAATAACTTTTTTTTTTCCCCTGAGATGGACTTTTGCTCTGTTACCCAGGATGGAGTGCAGTGGTGCGATCTTGGCTCACTGCAACCTCTGCCTCCAGGGTTCAAGCAATTCTCCTGCCTCAGCCTCCCAAGTAGCTGGGATTACAGGTGTGTACCACCACACCCCGCTAATTTTTTAAATTTTTTATAGAGATTGTGTTTCACCATGTTGCCCAGACTGGTCTTGAACTCCTGGGC
>NW_012102965.1:1197407-1198756 GCF_000951045.1 Mandrillus leucophaeus | reverse complement strand
TACAGGTGTGTACCACCACACCCCGCTAATTTTTTAAATTTTTTATAGAGATTGTGTTTCACCATGTTGCCCAGACTGGTCTTGAACTCCTGGGCTCAAGCATTCCTCCCACCTCAGCCTCCCAAAGTGCTGGGATGACAGGCATGAGTCACGGCTCCCAGCCATGATATTTGACTGCAGGCATTTGTAGCAATATAGCTGAAGTTCAGTAAAAGGGAATAAGGCTGGGCATGGTGGCTCACACCTGTAATCCCAGCACATTGGGAGGCCCAGGTGGGAGGCTCACTTGAGCCCAGAAGTTTGAGACCAGCATAGGCCACACAGCAAGACTCCCATCTCTAAATAATTAATAATAGTAGTAAAAACAGCCAGTCATTGTGGCACACACCTGTAGTCTAGCTACTCAAGAGGCTGAGGTAGGAGATGGCTTGAGCCCAGGAGCTCGAGGCTGCAGTGAGCTATGATCAAGCCACTGCACTCCAGCCCGAGTGAAAGCGAGACCCTGTCTCAAAAACAACCCACCAAAACCACACTTGTATAACTGTGAGAAAATTACTTAGTCTGTATTTCTCATCTGTAAATGGAATGGATAATATCTGTTCTGTTAATTTGTGGTGAAAGTTAAGTGACAGAACATGCCAAATGTTTACTGAGCACATTGCCTGGCTTACTCTACATACCTTACATGTTAGCTTCTGCTTCTGGAATTAGTCAAAAGAATAGTTAAAAGAGTTCTGTGCTGGGTCACTCCAGTCATTTCACACCTTCCTCACTAATTATCTCCTCTTTGTATTCTAATTTGGGGCAGAGGATAGGCATCTGTGAGGAGGAGTTTCATGAAGGGGTCAAGGCAAGGTATGGTAAAGGCAGGTGGACATCAAAAACTATCTTCCTAGTTCACTGTTTTTCCCAAGCTGGCATTTCAAAATCGTGTCTTATCATAGACTGCCTATTCTTGATTGAATTACAAATTTGTGACTGTCATGTATAGATGATAGTGGTAGACAGGCAAAAGTATAGATAGATGACAACTGCCTTATGGCGTAATACAGTATGACTGACTGACTTGAATACAGGGCAACACAAAATGAGAAACGTGAAGTGTAAGGCAGGTCCCTCAGAAAAGCTTGTAACCCAGTGGTATCTTCAGGGTTTGACAACTGGTATCTTCCACTGTTACTTTTTATTTTTTCCTTTAACAGGAGACATAGTTGTGGAAATAGCATTTGGAGTCCCACTCCTCCACTTATCTGTGACCATGGGCTAATTATTTATCTGGGCTTTAGTTTCTCCATCATTACAACAAAGAGATGTCCTGTCCTTTTCCACCCTATTCTAAAATTGTGTAA
>NW_012102965.1:1134504-1196686 GCF_000951045.1 Mandrillus leucophaeus | reverse complement strand
TGGAGTGCAGTGGTGCGATCTTGGCTCACTGCAACCTCTGCCTCCAGGGTTCAAGCAATTCTCCTGCCTCAGCCTCCTGAGTAGCTAGGATTATAGGTGCCGGCCACCACACCCGGCTAATTTTTGTATTTTTAGTAGAGATGAGGTTTAACCATGTTGGACAGGCTGGTCTCGAACTCCTGACCTCGTGATCCACCTGCCTCGGCCTCCCAAAGTGCTGGGATTACAGGTGTGAGCCACGGCGTCCCGCAGGTTAATAACTTTTAAAATTGCAGTAAGCTTGAACCCAAGGATAGATCTCTACTTCTTGAAGCTTTGTACAAGTATTTTTCTTGGTGCTTGAAAGCTCTTTGTTGGTAGATTTGTGTTCATGCTTTACATGTTTGGTTGAGGCTACCATATCTGGTCCCTATGTTCATGAAATGTTACTAAGTTCTGGATCATTTGAATGTTTTTTAAAATTATTATTTTATTTTTTGAGACGGAGTTTCACTCTTGTTGCCCAGGCTGGAGTGCCATGGTACGATCTCGGCTCACTGCAACCGCTGCTTCCCAGGTTCAAGTGGGACTATAGGCGCCGGCCACCACACCCAGCTAATTTTTTGTATTTTTAGTTAAGACAGGGTTTTGCCCTGTTGGCCAGGCTAGTCTTGAACTCCTGATCTCAAGTGATCCACCCGCCTCGGCCTCCCAAAGTGCTGGGATTACAGGTGTGGGTGTGGGCCACCACACTTAGCCTTTTTCTTTTTTTTTTGAGACAGGGTCTCACTTTGTCACCCATGCTGGAGTGCAGTGGCATGATCATAGCTTACTGTCATCTTGAATTCCCAGGTTCAAGCGATTCTCCCACCTCAGCCTTCCATGTAGCTGGGACCACAGGTATGAGCCACTGCACTCCGCCCCTTTTCATAGTTTCAAGTCTTATAAAAAGTTATTTTGTGCACAGGTTGCTTTTACTCAGATTGTTGATGACAAATCTTTTGCCCAAACCAGAGTAAGTTACATCCATGCTAACCTAGAAAAAATCGGCTTTGGTAAGAACCTCTGATGTTTAAGTTTCCTTCATGAGGCATTGTGTGTTTAATCTTAAAAAACGTCATTGGTAGATTTCTCTGTCATATAAACAAGAATCCTATAACTAAAACCTAGGAAGGTATTTTCGTACAGTACTGTTTACATATTGGTCCATTTGTTTTGATTTTTCTACCTGTAAGCATGATTTCTATCTTTAATGTCTTTCATTACGTAATGTTGTAATACATTATGGGTGTATTGAGGCACATATCCATGATAATTTATTGTGCTGCTTCAAGTGTTTATTTAGTAGAGCAGTTCTGCTTTCTGGGAATCCTTCAGATGCTGTAAAAATTCATTGACCCTCATGTGTAAACAAGTTGGTTATTGTGTTGCTGTTTACGTACAATTCTTACCTAATTTCTCTCTTCCTTCCTTGTAGAACTGTTTAGGGGAGCAAGAGACCTTTCCTCTTAACATCTCACACAGAATTCCATTCTGCTTTTATTGCCTAGCACAGGGGTCAGCAAATTACCTCCCGTAGGCCATATCTAACGCACCACCAGTTTTTCTATGGTGTGTGAGGCAAGAATGGTTTTTATGGCATTAAATGGTTGACACAAAAGTAAAAATAGTATTTTGTGATATGAAAATCATTTGAAATTTAAATTTCATGTCCATAAATAGGGTTTTATTGGGATATAGCCATGGTCTATGGCTGCTTTCTCTGCCATAAAGACAGAGTTGAGTAGTTGCAAAAGAAACCACATCACCTAAAAGCCTAAACATTTACTGAGCAGCCCTTTACAGAGAAATTTTGCTGACTTCTGGCCTAGCTGGTTGTTTGCCGCGGTGCCATCCCTTCTTTTCCTTTTCCCTGTACTCCAAAATCCTCTTGGCTGGTTTTTTAGAGAAATGTAAGCTTTCTTCTACTTGGAATTTATTTAATGATAGATCCCATAAACCAAAGCATGGATGGATCTCTCAGTTGAGTTAGAGGTATCTGATCAAGCCTGGAACATTCTATTCCTAGTACTAACTATTCTCAATCCTATTTTTATGTACTGAAAATACTAATTATTGCCAATTATAAGATGAAAATATTTGCAGTTGATTAGTTTTTATTTAGCCTAGTTCTCTAGTTCAAATGCCTAATGAGTTACGCTGTATTAATCTGTTGTGTTGTGAAACTTATGTTATCTGTCATTACAAGGCAGAACTAGACCTTCTGTTTCAGTAGCCAGAAATCACTTTTTTGTTTGATCTTTTTAAAACAGAAAAAAAAAAATCACTTTAGATTTCTCTTAAAGCTAAAGGTGAGGGTTGTATAGGGTAAGAACAATCATCGTGCTTCAGGGTTATAAAACACTTCAACCTCTTTGGAATTTTTATAAGTACTGCCACCTCTGCTTCATTGGAATTGATTAGTACCTTGAAGGTGATAATATGCTTTCTCAATTCAAGACACTTCTAATTGTGAGAGGGGCACTAATTCCTTGAGACCCGAGGACAACAGGTATAAACTGGGCCTGTCCTCACAGAATCAGGATTATTAGGTCCCCCTAACTTTAGTAAGTGGCAAGCTTCTGCTGTTTTTTTTTTGTTGTTGTTTTGTTTTTTTGAGATGGGAGTCTCGCTCTTTTGCCAGGCTGGAGTGCAGTGGTGTGATCTCTGCCTCCTGGGTTCAAGCGATTCTCCTGCCTCAGCCTCCCGAGTAGCTGGGACTACAGGCATCCGCCACCATGCCCAGCTAATTTTTGTGTAGTACAGATGGGGTTTCACCATGTTGGCCAGGATGGTCTCGATCTCTTGACCTCATGGTCTGCCCGCCTTGGCCTCCCAAAGTGCTGGGATTACAGGCGTGAGCCACCGCGCCCAGCTTTTCTGCTTTTTTAACATGCCACCTCAGAATTATTTGTCCCAACCAGAAGATAGAGGTAATAATGAATTTAGCCTAGATAAAAATTTGTCAAACTCAGATTCTTTCTAAATGTAAATACAAAATGGCATCCCTGTTTTAGTAACTAGGTTTGTTTTTCCTTCATAATTTAGAAACACAAATGGCCATTTACTTTGGTCATAATACAACCGTCGTATATTAAACTTCTATTCAAACATGTAGGTTTTGTTTTGTTTTTGAGATGGAGTCTAGCCCTATTATTGCCCAGGCTGGAGTGCAGTGGTGTGATTTTGGCTCACTGCAACCTCCACCTCCAGGGTTCAAGTGATTCTCCTGTCTGAGCCTCCTGAGTAGCTGGGATTACAGGCGCCCACCACCATGCCTGGCTAATTTTTGTACTTTTAGTAGAGACGGGGTTTCACCATGTTGGCCAGGCTGGTCCTGAACTCCTGATCTCAAGTGATCCACCTGCCTCGACCTCCCAAAGTGCTGGGATTACAAGTGTGAGCCACCTCGCCTGGCCCAAACATGTAGGTTAAAGGTTTTATATTTACTTACTTTACATACTGACCACATACAACAGATTATTCAAGAGTCATGTAGAAAAATGAGGTCCAAAACAAACTTTATTTACATAGAGACAATAAGGATCTCAATAACTCAAATACTGAATAATTAAGCTGTAGGTTGACTGGAAGTCCGTGATTCACCAGTCCTGTTTTTTGGAAGTAGTATAAAACTACATTTGTTATTTTCCCTCAGTTCTCTGGTATTCTTGAAGCTTGAAAGATTCAGAACACTTTAATGGTAACTTGTTGAACAGCAATAGAAATGAGATGATGTACTTAAAAGTCAGTCTCTCACAAAAAAGACGTTATATCCGAGTTCTGTTAAAGCCCCAGTCAGCAAGGCCCATAAAGGAATGAAGACATAGGATAGATTCATGGTAGTAAACTGTTCCAGTTTAGCACAGAGTGCGAGGCAGAAGGCTAATTTAAGTAACATTGCAATGAGGTACCAGGCTTTTTTTTTAATATTGTGTGATCCATGTCGAGGGTCAAAGCCAGACTTACACCGCCCAGCCATTTTCACAATCAGCATGACAAGAAGGATAGTATCAAATATCCAGACTGGAATAAATATGAGGAACCAGTTCCAAGGTGCCTTCTCATCCAGTTTCAACACCAACATGATCAAGAAGAGTAATGTGAAAAGCCAGGTGAGTAGTACTCTCTGAGCCAAGGACATTCTCATTTAAACAGTTTAAAGAGGCTGTTGCAGGATCGAAAAAAAGGAAATACACCCTAAGAGAAGGAGAAAAAGTCAAGATTGTTTTGATACCAGAAAAAAAGTATCACTTCCATTCCTAGTGAACAAAACTGGTTCTTTCCCAACTGACTTCCTAATTTTGAAAACATTCTACTATTCTTCCTTACAAATCCTCTAAAACTTAGTGATCATTGACATTATATCCACCATTCCTTACAGCCCATGACAAAATACAATTTTTAGTATATCCACTGTATAAGCTCTATTCAAAATGTCAGGTGATTCCTTTTCAATGCTATCACTGGAGTCCAGGCACTTACAACTTTATTCTTGCACTGCAAAGATGTTCTTCATCTTCCTATACATTTGCAAATCTGTAATTTTTCATTCAATTTCAAGGGGTACAAAGAAAAAAGCATTCAAAGTAGTGAAAACGGGAAAGGTGGGTATCAAGCTGAGAAGAGTTTTAAAAGAAGGGAATGGGAAGGGTGCGCGACTCACGCCAGTAATCCCAGTACTTGGGTAGGAGAAGGTGGGCCTATCACTTGAGCCCAAGAGCTCCACGCCAGCCAGGGCAATATAGCGAAACCCTGTCTCTACAAAAAATAAAAAAATTGGCAAGGCGTGATGGTATGCACCTTGTAGTCGCAGCTACTGAGAGGCTAAAGTGGGAGGATTGCTTGAGTCCAGGAAGTAGAGGCTGTAGTGAGTGACCCGTGAGATCGTGCCACTACACTCCAGCCTGGGCAACAGAGTGAGATCCTGTCTCAATCAATCAATTCATCAATAAAAGGAGGGAACGATTAATAAAAATTACAAGAATATAAAGTAGAATTAACATTTTAGTGGCTGGAGGCAGTGGCTCATGCCCATAGTCCTAACCCTTTGGGAGTCCAAGCAAGGCAGGTGCATCTCTTGAGCCCAGGAGTTCACGACTAGTCTGGGCAACATGGTGAAACCCCGTCCCTACTAAAAATACAAAAAATTAGGTGCAGTAGCACGTGCCTGTATTCCCTCCTACTCGTGATGCTGAAGTGGGAGAATCACCTGAACCCGGGAAGTCAAGGCTGCAGTGAGCCACGTTGCTCACTGCACTCCAGCCTAGGCGATGGGAGTGAGACCACTGTCTAAAAAAAAAAAAAAAGATTGTAAAGAGGTTGTTAGGCTATATAATATAAAAGGCATTGGTAACACTGGATTTTCACATAGTCTGAAACTTATATTCTTAAATTCTCACTTATTTTCTCATAAAAATTCTTACAAATATCTTCTTGATATAATAGCTTTTTTTCCTTTTAACAATACTCTCACTGATTTGTGGGGAGAGAGAGAGAGAGAGAGAGAGAGAGAGAGATAAAACTACTTGTTATCCATTCAATAATCAGGACCACCTAATAACTTTTGATGTTTTGTGATTATTAGATGCTAAATTTTGGGGGATATTTCTTATATCACTATTCTGCCTCACTGATCCATATGTTTCTCTTTTGCACTAATACTGTATGACTTACTGTTGCTCTAGGAATGTATTAATATCTGGAAGACCTAGTATCTACTCGCTGTTCTCTTTTCTAGAATCTTTTTTTCTTTTTTTTTTTTTTTTTTGAGATGGAGTCTCACTCTGTCACTCAGGCTGGAGTGCAATAGCACGATCTTGGGTTACTGCAGCCTCTGCCTCTCGGGTTCAAGTGATCCTCCCACTTCAGTTTCCCAAGTAGCTGGGGTTTCACCATGTTGGCCACGCTGATCTCGAACTCCTGATCTCAAGTGATCCACCCACCTCAGCCTCCCAAAGTGTTGGGATTACAGGTGTGAGCCATCATGCCGGCTGCTTTTCTAGAATATTTTCTATTTTGTCCTTACAGTTTTTCAATGCTAAAATTGCTAAGCTGATTCTTAAAAACTTAGAATTTTGATTGTGAATGCATAAAACTTAGGGATAGCATTTATTTTATTTAATCTTCACATATAGATTTATGATATGTTCCTCTACTTAAGTTTTTTATACCAACCTTTATGACCATTTGGAAAAAGGATAAGTAGAATGGGAAATCAGAAGCCAGACTGTATGCAGTTAACAGAAGATCAAGAAATGGAAACAATTGAGAACACTTTATTCCTTTGAGGCATTTGGAGAAGAGAAAATGAAAGATAGGGTATATGAAACTGAAAGAAGAAATTTTCAGGAAAGGAAGAATTTATGACTACAAACAGAGAAATAAGCCAATGGGGAATGGCACTGAAGATGAGAGAGGATACTTGATGGAAAGAGAAAAAGATCAGAAGGTGCTACCCATAGGAACAAAAGCATGCGTGGTAGGAGGAAAGATGCAGGAAGATAATAGAGAAAAGGTGAAGAAACTGGCTAATTGAGCCAAATACCCTAGATTAGCGTGCTCAATTATGTTTTAGAACTAACTTTGATGTACTGTGCAACATCCATACTACTTTAAATAGTGGATGGCTATCACGGTGCAAGAGGACACATCTGTTCTATTTTAACAGTTAAGTATGAGTCTCCTAACTCACCTCTTTTCCCTTATACCCATCTAGTGGCACTTAAACTTGTTTACTTAATTGGCACAGGCTTCATACTGCAGTACTTTTGCTCCTAAGGAGGCATTTTTCTGTGTTGGTTTCCTTTCCCGGCCAGAGGCTGCCATATAGTGGGATGTGGGACTGAATTTGGAAGCAGGGTTGGATGGGTGTGTGTTGATTAATAACCATGGATGGATTTCTTCCTGTAAATTGCACAATCCCCATCTCCAATCTATCTGGCCGTTTTTGTGAACCTCTGAAAAACGGTTTACGATTATACATTTGCTTAAACCTAACTGTTCCATCTGCCATCGGATAAGACAAGCTTCATTTTTTTCTTATATTTGGCTGCACTCACCACAGGTGCTTTAAGGCTGGAGGTGAAAGGATGCAAGTAACAATCTTATCGTGCCTACAAGATTTATAATGTGGGATGTAACAAAATTCTGTTATGTTCTTGCACGAAAATACCCTCAGTGGGGAAGCACTGCTGATACTTAAATGACGATTGAAGGATTGTACGCTTGTAGGCTGAGCTACAACGATGACATACGATCCCAGTTTTACATTTACGTCTTCATCAATTTGGGCAGTCGTTATGTTTCCTACTATTCTCTCCACATGAAAGGGGGAGGTGCGTACTCCAAAAATGTGCTCAACTAAAATGTTTCCCATTTAAGGTGGCTATTTCCTGCACTAGGAAGACACTTAAATATTTGTTAATGATTCCTTATTCATTTTTAAAACCTTCGGAGTGACCCCGTTATGGAAATATATAGAGCCCCACCGACATCGCCCGCGGGTGGGTATCAGCCCCCATTTCCCTTCTCTCGCCACTGCCAGTACTCTACCAAGTGAACCTGCCTCATCCCAAAGATAATTTTGCTTCATGAGTCCACATATTTATTCTCCATAATGAGTCGCTTTTGAAAAGCCTTGCAGCAACGGCCTTGCCAAAGGAACAGCGTTCTGCTTACAACTTAGCTTATCTGGGGGCCTACTTGCCCCTGGAACTTCAGGACGCTCCTAAACTATACTTGCCCTTCTGCAAACACCGACAGTCGGCTCGCGGCGCCCCACCCGGACGCTCCCCTTTTATGGGCTGTGGGCCCAGCACACGTTGGAGTTTACCACGGTTCCTGCTGGATGTGCACAGAAGCCCTGGAGCCAAGCAGGCGTGTGCGCGTTTGGGGCTGGCTGTGTGATGGGTTGGGGGTCGGCCGCACAGCCCACGGAAGCATCAGGAGACCAGCGCCGGTCTACCGTGCGGGCTAGGGCAGAGCCCCAGACTCACCTGGCAGCGCCACCGGCCGGAGAGCGGAGAGGGACGCGAAGATCAGGAAATTCGCCAGTTTGGATCCTTGTCCTTTTCCGCACTTTTCCCCCCATTAAATCCAGAACCCGTCACATGATAATTAAGAAAAAAATTCAGTTCCGCCTCCCCAAAACACTGCGGTATAGGATCTCTCAGTCCTACCTCAGTGCCGCGCCCACATCCGGGGCTGGTTCTCACCGCCCCTGAGCCTATCCGATAGGTAGGGAGGACGCCAATCTGGATTCAGAGGTCCCTTTTCTGCGGTAATTGGACCATTTGTCCTCCGGTGTAAACCAACCGACCTTTTCTAACTTTCGGGTTGGACAGAAAGGCGGCAATAAAAAGCCCCATTGGTCCCGCCTCTCTACTGTCACGGGTTAGGAGGGAAATCAGTCCAAGTTCAGCCTGGAGTTTCCGTGCTCCCATTGGGCCCACAGATGTTAATCAGAGCAGCCGGCGCTCAGCTCCGCCCTCTCGGGACGCCCCGCCCCTCCACCCATCCTCCCTGCCCGCGCGCAGTGACTGCAGGCTCCGGCGCAAAATCCTGCGGGAGAGGGGGTGGGGCAACGCTCTGGAGGCAGCGCGCCCGCCGGCAGTCTCGTTGTGGCTCCTCGGGCTCTGTCGGCGGCGGCGCTAGCCTCGGAGTCTCCCGCGCGCACCTCAGCCGCCTCCTAGCGGCGCGGCGCCCGCTCCTACGGTAAGAGCGGCATCACCTCCGCGCTCGGGTGGGCCGTGTGGAGGTCGTCGAGTTCTGACACAATCTCGAGGATGGATCGGGACGAGGGAGGATAGCGGTCGTCGGGATGGAGGTGGGGGCTCCGGGGCCAGCGCGTCGCCCTCCGCCGCCGGCGACTTTCCCGGCAGTCTCCCGTACCTGAGGGCCGGAGTCAGCCGCGACCCCCTCCTATCAGTCGGCTGGTGGCGGAGGCTCAGCCGCCTTCCCCCCGAGCTCGCGCGGTCCTCAAGTCTTGATGGTGACGGGCCGAACCCCAGCACCGCCACCCGCCCCTCGGGCCCCGCTCCCAGGCCCCTGTCCTTTGCTTCCTTCGCTTAGCGCTGTGCTGAGGGGACGTCGGGTCCTGGAAGGGCGTTCAGGGGTCTCGGGTGGCTAGCCCGGCGGGCAGGGAGAGGTCAGCTAGCGGCCGGAGGAGCGGGCTCGGGGTGGGGGGCGGCGGCTCGCGCGCTGGCAGAGGTGGAAGGAGGGTCGCTGCCCTGCCCCCTCTGAGCAGGCGGTAGTCGAGTTTTCCGATCCCAACACGGCGGAGAGGGTGCTGAGATGCTAGGCATGGGCCTTAAGGGGTAGTTCCCGTCTGGAAACAATACCGTGCTCCAACAGCATGCTTCGGTTTTTCTTATTTTTATCTGCCCAGTGTTGACAGCCAGCATTCTGGTATTGTCCTTCGAGTCATGGCTTTCTAACTCAGCACCTCCTTGTGTAACTTCAGGGATCATTCTGTCACTAATCTGTCACCCTTTTTATTTTTAGCGTGGCAAAAACAAGGAACTGCCTTATACTAACCTGTGCAGGATCTGGAACAATTTATTAATCTCAGTGCGTACTTTACATGCCAAGTAATTTTGAAATTCATGGTGCATATTAAATATTTTGTAGTTTTCGGTTACTTTCTTTGTGTATAGTATATCCTCTTTGCTTTGAGACTACTTTTTAGGTGTGATACTTTAATCTTACAGTTTTTGGTTAGCTTTTGCCATTTTTAAACGTTTTTTTCATTTTTTTTCCTCCAAGACTTTGGCTAGAGACTTAGTATTTGATCTTGTTTTCAGGTATTTTTGTAAAGTTTGTTTTCTTTCAAACTGGGCTTTTTTCACCGTATTTTTAATACTGGAAGGAGAATTCTGAGAGTCTGGAAACTGCGCACTTTAGCCTAAAGAGCCACAAAACAGTGTAACAATTTGAAATCCTAACTTGGATATGGTGTATGGACTGCAAATTTTAAGAGAAGGAAATGGATATGCCTTATCAGTTGCAGTGGCTCAACCTCCATAACCTAGAGGAGAGGAATCTGGAGGTCTGGGGAGAATGGGCCGTGTCTGGGGCCAGAAACAAAGTGGTTCCAGGAAATTTTTTTGCTCCAGAAATAGCCTGCCTCCCACACAGACTAGCTGTCTGAATGCATCTGATAGTTTTAAGTTAGGTGTTGGTGAGGTGGAGAGTTTTCGTGTTCTAATTTTGACCAGTTTCTGGTGGAGCATGAAAATGTGGTGAGTAAACAAGTATAGTATACAATAAGGGCACTCTTGCATAGTCAAGCCTCCATGAGTAAACTTTCTTTGAGCCCAAACTGGCACTGGACAGTTGGCCTTAAAAATAAGGTGACCCACCCAGTTTTTAAACCATGAACCTTTTTTGGCTGGTCCATTTAATGCAGAATTGCAAGGAATTTGTAACGAAAAAAACCTTCATTAAAATGAAGAGAATTTAGGGTGTCATGTGGATAAAATGAGACTTGAAATAGTTGGACTACTTGTATATTATTTAATCATTTTAGTCCTGTGAGATGGGTACTGATTACTGTCATTTTATAGATGAGCAAACCAAGACTTAGTTTAACTAATTTGTTCAAGATTTCTTCACTAATGAGTCAGTAGAGGGGAGATTTACACCTATACACTCTGATTCCAAAGCCTACATTCCAAGCCATTATACTTTATTACCACAGTAAAATTGGATTCTTGGAGACTTTATAGTAGGAGACTACTCAGTGGAAAATAATGCTGCAAAACCGTAAATTGAGTCCACTATTGTACACAGTAACACTTTGAGATCATTGTATAATAGGCACTATTGGATTTTGCTGAAGATAAAGGGATGGAGTTACCTTCTCTATGTTTGAGGAGCATCCATTTGATGGGAGAGATAAGTATTTGAACAAACTATGGTAATACAATACGATATATACAGATTCAGCATCTGTAAACTGAAAATGTGAAATGCTGTAAAATCTGAAACCTTTTGAGTGTCAAGATGTTGCCACAAGACACTTGACTTCATATGACAGGTTACAGTCAAAATACAGTCAAGCCGGGCGCGGTGGCTCACGCCTGTAATCCCAGCACTTTGAGAGGCCAAGGAGGGTGGATCACCTGAGGTCAGGAGTTCAAGGCCAGCCTGACCAATATGATGAAACCCCGTCTCTATTGAAAATACAAAAAAATTAGCCGAGCGTGGTGGCATGCGCCTGTAGTCCCAGCTACTCCGGAGGCTGAGACAGAAGACTCACTGGAATCCAGGAAGTGGAGGTTGCAGTGAGCCGAGATTGTGCCACTGCACTCCAGCCTGAGTGACAGAGCAAGACACCATCTCAAAAAAAAAATAAATAAATAAAAAAAGTCAAAACTTTGTTTCATGCACAGAATTATTTTAAAATGTTATATAAAATTACCTTCGGGCTATGTGTATAAGGTGTAAATGAAACAGAAATGAATTTTGTGTTTATACTTGGGTCCCATCTCTAAGATATCTCTTTATGTATATGCAAATATTCCAAAATCCAAAATGCTTGTGGTCCCAATAATTCTTGAGACAAGAATTCAGTTAAAGTATAGACAGTCTGGATTTGAATTCCTGGAACATAATACCAAACCTCTTTTAGCATCAGTTCCCTTATCTGTTTAATGGAAAGGATAATACTTCAAGGACGATATTAAGCCTTAAATAAAATATATAAAGTACTGGCACATGGAAAGCAGTGAATAAAAAAGAAACAATAATTTTAAGAGAGAACTAGTTGGGTTTCAGGGGAGCTAACACTGAAGCCTTAAAGGTCTGAAGGTGGTATTTGTAGGTGGGGAAGGTGGGCATTCCATGCAGAACAGGAAGAGGCAGAGTCTCAGAACAGAAATGTGGATTGTTGAGGGAATGGTAAGTAATTGTAGCTTTGTATAAAATGTATGTGTGAAGGCCAGGTTTAAGTGATAATGGTATGTAAATGTGGTTGGACAAAGTGAGTACTACCCAATTTTGATAATTGGAAATTGCATACTTAGATACTAAAATTACAGGAAAACCTCAGCAGTTTGTCCATTATTACATGTTTATTTAATATTTACCTTCCAATACTTATTTTCCCAGTTCAAAGTAAGACTCGAAGAATTCCAAAGTGACGGTTGCCATCCTTTAACCCCTTTACCTAGTCTGTAACCACCTGGAGTCATTATTGCAAACTCCCCTTTGCATATTTTGACTGTCTTTTCTTAACCCCTACTTGATATATGATAGTGGGCCAGAATTTTTTTTATTTTGAGACAGAGTCTCATTCTGTCTTCCAGGTTGGAGTAGAAGTGCGATCACTGTAAAACCTTGAACTGTCAGGCTCAGGCAATCGTGTTGCCTCAGTCTCCTGAGCAGCTACACCTGCAGGCATGCACCACTGTGTCCAGCTAATTTTTTAATTTGTATTTTTTTGTAGATACAGGGTCTTGCTATGTTGGGCAGGCTAGAGACCTCAAGCGATTTTCCCACCTTGGCCTCCCAAAGTCTTGGGATTACAGATGTGAGCCTCCACACCTGGCCAGTGTGTTTTAAATTGGGACTGCCCTTGAAAATCTGAGAAAGTCTCATGCTTCTGTCTTCTCAGATTAATACCGAACCATAAATACATTAAATTTACAAATCTGAAACATCACTTGATGACCAGAATCATGTGAAAGTGGAAAATATTAAGTGACATTTAGGAAAACTGCATTTTTAGTCCACCTTGTTAGTCTCATGAAAATTTCTAATGTGACACAAAATAGAGAAGTGAGTTTTCAGATGAGAACAACTGACTGCTTCCTAGAACAGGTAGTTGTAGAGCACTAGGAATGAAAATGTGCTGGATTTTATTCTGGGTACTGAACAGGAACTGGGGCAGGAAATAGCTGTGGCTGAACCACTACCTGATAATAATCATAACATGGTTAAATTTGACATTTAAGGAGAGGAAGTAAAGGGAAAAGTGCATAGTGTGCAGCTTTCCAGTTGCAAAAACAGTTCAAGAAAGGGGCTGTTCAAAGTATATCTACAGCAATTTTAAAGACATGTAGGCACTCATATTTGTTGCATGAATGAAAGTACTTTTGTAAGACCTTCTGTATAGGATTTGTTACAGATAGCAAAAAATGTATGAAACTTAGGTGGCACGGGTTTTGGTGCTCTATAGACCTAGGTTCAAGTCCTGATACTGACATCACTGGTTGTGTGACATTGGACTCCTTATGTAATATTTTTGAGGTTCAGTTTTATTTATTCACTAAATGGAGTTACCTACTTTCTGAGATTTTAAGAATTAAATGAGATAATAATGTATGTAAAGCACTTAACATATTCTTGGTTTATAAGACTAGCTCAAAAAGTGGTTGCTGCAATTATTTGACTAAGTTGAACAGGCGTGTGTGCGTGTGTGTATGTATGTTTTAAAATAACAATTCCCAGATAGAATAAGAGAAGCCAGAAAATGTCCAACAAGCAAATAAAACCTTAAAAGGAGGCAATAGGATTCAACAGGCAGAGTTGAATAATCATTTTACCCACACAAAAGAAGGGAAAATATATGGAGAGAGCTTCACATTATCAACTTTTTTCTGAAGAAAGTAAATCAAATTCATTAAACCAGATGGAGTGCATAAATAAGGTTTTGCTATTCGAAATGACAATGAAAAACATAAGTGAAGTAGGGTTTCAGTACCATGAATTAAGTGTATAGGGAAAGGGACTTGTTTTCTCAAATCTCTTAACCACCTTATTTCTAAAATTCTTTGACAAGGAAAAGCTATTAATTGTATAGTTATGGGAATGCTTTAATTGCAAGTAATCCTGGGAGACAGAGCATACTGATTTATCTACACAGATTTCCTGCGTGTTCATTCCGTATATCCCATTGTCTTTTGTGTGTTTTTTAGGTGCTGAATGTATGAATGCATCATTTGTTGAAAAATAAACCCATCTTCTTGTTCCTAAATCTGTTTTACCCTTGTAATCTCTATCTTAATGAGGGTTCTTTTTTTTGTTTGTTTGATACAGAGTTTTGCTCTTGTTGCCCAGGCTGGAGTGCAATGGTGCGATCTCGGCTCACTGCAACCTCCTTCTCCTGACTTTAAGCAATTCTCCTGCCTCAGCCTTGCGAGTAGCTGAAATTACAGGCGCCCATCACCATGCCCAGCTAATTTTTGTATTTTTAGTAGAGATGGGGTTTCACCATGTTGGCCAGGCTGGTCTTGAACTCCTGACCTCAGGTGATCCACCCGCCTTGGCCTCCCAAAGTGCTGGGATTACAGGTGTGAGCCACCATGCCTGGCCTTAATGAGGGTTCTTTTAGTGTTCAAGCCAAGAGTCATGTGGTGTCCTTACTCTGTTCCTCTCCATATCTTTAATTGCCAGTCAATTACTACATCTGGTCCTCTGTCTGCTTCTACTAACATCCGTCTTTCAATCTGGCCTGGTCCCAACACCCACAATTAAGAAAAAAACAAAACAATCATTGCCACTGACTTAGTTCAAACCTCATTATTGTCCCCAAATTATGTCATTTATTTCCTTTTAGGAAATTAAATTCTTCACACAGCTTCTTCACACAGTTCTTCACACAGCTTCCTTCAGAATAATTTTGCTGAAATACCAACATAATGATATCAAAATTATATTTTTAGTGTCTGCACATGACGGTTAATAAATATTTGATCCTTCCATGTATCTTAAACTTCAGACAATACTAAGTGACTTACATATATAGGCTTGTTAGGCTTGGGATTTTCTTTGTGGGAAGGATTTTAACTGTAAATTCAATTTCTTTAATAGACACAGACTTACTCAGTTTATTTCTTCTTGAGTTAGCATTGATAGTTTGTATTTTCCTAGGAGTCTGTTCTTTTCATCTAAAGTTGTTAAATTCATTGGCATAAAATTATTCATGACATTTTCTTATTAATCTTTTTAATATCTGTAAGACATATAGTGCTGTCCTCTCTCTCATTCTGACTCTGCTGTCTTTTCTCTCCTGTTCTCCTGGCTAGAGGTTTATTGATCTATTTTATTGATCCTCTCAGAGAACCAGTTTTTAGTTTTTTGTATTGATTTTCTATCCTCAATTTCACTGGTTTCTATTCATCTTTATTATTTTTGTTTCTACTGTTTATTTTGCATTTTATTTGTTCTTGATTTGCTAGAATCTTAAGTTGGAAGCTTGGCTCATAATTTGAAGCATTTATTCTTCTCGAAAATGAGTGTTTAATTCTATAAAATTCTCCCCTAAATAGTGTTTTGACTGCATCTCATGAATTTTGATGTTTTCATTTTCATTAAAGTTCAGAATCCTTGATAAATTCCTTTGTGATTTCTTTGACTCCACTTGTTATTTAGAAGTATGTAGATGAGTTTCCAAATATTTGGGGATTTTTCAGATATTTTTTCCTTAGTTCTAACTTGATTTCACTATGGTCAAAGAACATACATTGTATGTTTTGAATCATTTTAAATTTATTGAGACTTGTTTTATGGCCCAGATTATGGTCTGCCTTGGCAAATGATTCATTCACACTTGAAAATAATTTTGGGTGAAGTGGTTTATAAATGTCAGTCAAGGCTGGGTGGGATGGCTCACACCTGTAGTCCCAGCACTTTGGGAGGCCGAGGCGGGGGGATCATTTGAGGTCAGGAGTTCGAGACCAGCCTGGCCAACATGTTGAAACCTCGTCTCTACTAAAAGTACAAAAAATTAGCTGAGGTTGGTGGTGTGTGCCTGTAGTCCTAGCTACTCAGGAGACTGGGGCAGAAGAATTCTTTGAACCTAGAAGGTGGAGGTTACAGCAAGATCACACCACTACACTCTAGCCTGGGTGACTCCATCTTAAAAAAAAAAAAAGTCAAGTCAAGTTGGTTGATAGAATTGTTCAGGTCTTCTATATGTCCTTGTTGATTTTGTCTACTTGTTATATCAATTTTTGAAAGAATGGTATTGAATCTCTATAGATGTGGACTTGCTGATTTCTCCTTGCAATTCTTTAAATTTTTGCATTATGTATTTTGAAGTTCTATTGCTAGGTGCACGCATATTTATGATTGTTATGCTTGCTTGGTGAATTGGATCCCTTTATCACTGTGAAATGGACCTCTTTAATCCTGGTAATATGTTTTGCTCTGAAATCTATTTTGTATAGCCATTCGAGCTTTGTTTTCATTAGAGTTAACATGATATTTTTTTCCATCTTTTTACTTTCTACCTTTTTTATGTTTATATTTAAGTGAGTATCTGACAGATACACATAAAAATAGGTCTTGCTTTTGGGTCTTGGGTCTTGCTTTTTAAAATCCAGTTTCCTAATCTCTGCCTTTTAATTTAGACCATTTACATTTAATGTGATTATTGATATTATTGGGTTTAAGTCTACCATCTTGCTATTTGTTTTTTGTCTCATCTGTTCTTTTTACCTTTTTTGGATTCTTTGAGTATTTTTATGACTTCACTTTATAACCGTTTTTGACTTGTCTGTAACTCTTTTTTTCTTGTAGTTTTGTTTGTAGTAGCTAGTATACATCATTATTACAGTCTACTTTTGAGTAATAAAACTACTTCATATATTTTATGAGAACCTTTTAACAGTATACTGTTTCCCCTTTCTGAAACTTTGTGCTGTTATTTGTGCTGTATATTTTAAATCCCAAACTATGTTGTTGATCTTTTAGCTTTAGTTCTCTTTTAAAGAGATTTAAACACACATACACACACATACATTTTAATACATAAAATTTTTTAAAGACTCTTAGATTTGCCCCTTTTAAGGTTGAATAATATCCTATCATATGTATGTACTATTTTTTGTTCATCCATTGATGGACATTTGGGCTGCTTCCGCCTTTTGCCTATTGTCAATAGTGCTGCTATGAATATGAGTGTGTGAGTATCTCTTTGAAACTCTGCTTTCAATTCTTTTGGATATATTCACAGAAATGCGATTGCTGAATCATATGGTAGTTCTATTTTTAATCTTTTTGTACCATTTTACAATTGCATCAACAGTGCAGAAGGGCTCCAATTTTTCCACATTTTCATCAATATTTATTTTCTGTTTTTTTTGTTTTGTTTTTATGATAGCCGTCCTAATGGATGTAAGGTGATATCTTGTGGTTTTGATTTGTACTTTTCTGATAATTAGTGATGTTGAGCATCTTTTTGTGTGCTTGTTGGCCATTTGTGTATCATCTTTGGGCACATGTCCATTCAAATCCTTTGCCCATTTTTAAATCAGGTTATTTGATTTTTTGTTATTGTGTTGTAGGAGTCATCTATATATTCTGGATATCAACCCCTTACCAGATTTATTTTTTGCAAATATTTTCTCCCATTCTGCAAGGGAGAAAAATATATGCCTTTTGATGCACAAAAGGTTCTAAGTTTGACGTAGTCCCATTTGTCTGTGTTTGCTTTTGTTGCCTATACTTTTGGTGTTATAGCCAAAAAATAATTGCCAAGTCAGATGTTATGAAGCTTTCTCCTGTGTTTTCTTCTAGGAGTTTTTTAGTTTTATTTCTTATGTTTAGGTGTTTAATCAATTTTGAGTTAAGTTTTGTAGAGGGTGTAAGATAAAGGTCCACCTTCATTCTTTTTGTTGTATCCCATTTTCCCAGCACCATTTGTTGAAGAGATTGTTCTTTTCCTACTGAGTGGTCTTGGTACCCTCGTTGAAGATTATTTGACCACATATATGAGGGTTTATTTCTTGGGTCTTTATTACATTTGTTGATTTATCTTTATACCAATATCACACTGTTGTGATTACTGTTTTGTAATATGTTTTGAAATCAGGAAGTGTGAGTCCTCCAAATTTGTTGTTCTTTTTAAAAATTGCTTTGGCTATTTGGGGTCCCTTAAGATTCGATATATATTTTAGTATGAGTTTTTTGGTTTCTGCCAAAAATGCTCTTGGGATTTTGATAGGGATTGCACTGAATCTGTAGATTGCTTTGGGTAGTATGGAAATTTTAACCGTGTTACATTTCTCAGTCCATGAACATGGGATTTCTTTTCATTTATTTGAGTCTTTAATTTCTTTTAGCAGTGTTTTAAATAACAGATGTTGCAATATCCTTGTTTACAAGTCCTTTCATCTTTGTCATTTGTGGGTCTGATTCTGTTTCCTCATCATGAATTATATTTTCCTGTTTACTTATATGCCTGCTAATTTTTGTTTGAATGCCAGACATTTTGTATTTCACGTTGTTTAAAGCTGTAATTGGTCTTCCTGCTCCTTTTTGGTGATTCTTTCCCTTGCTTCAGGTAGTTTTTCCTACACTGCATATGCCAGTCAATATTCAACTGAAGACTTAAGGGGAATCCTCTACAGAGCTACAGAACTGTCTTTGTGCAGTTCTCTCCCCTTTGGATACTTTGCTCTAGGAATTCTAGCTGCCTTGATGTCTCTGAATACTCAAATCTGGCTTGTCAATGTAGGGATACTTCTGGGCTTTGGATTTTCCCCTTCTGGCACTGCATCCTGGAAACTTTGCAGACAGCACACTTGGACAATCATTGGGCTCACTTTTTGTTTCCACTCTTTCAAGGATGTGCTATCAGTTACCCAGTATCTGAAAACATTTCACTTTTTTTCCTAACTTTTTAGTTTTTAAATGGAGAGGAATAATCTGGTTCTCATTACTCCCATCATGGCTAGAAGTGGGAATTCCTGTATACTGAGTTTTAAAGTAATATTTTAAATGGAAAGTATAAAAAGTACCATTTTGGTTTTATTATTTTTAAATCCCAAATTTGTGTTTAGGGTGCATAAGCATTGTATAGCCAGAACCAGAGTAGACTATAGGTTTGATTGGCTGAATGTGTTTAGGTTCATTGTCAACATTCTTGTTTCCCTTGAAATAAATGTAGGCATGTATGATGAGTTAAAAGGTAAGCAAATAATTGCATTTTCTTATATAAACCCAGTTCATTTTTTTTTTTTTTTGAGTTGGAGTCTCTCTTTGTCACCCAGGCTAGAGTACAGTGGCATGATCTTGGCTCACTACAACCTCCGCCTCCTGGGTTCAAACGATTCTCCTGCCTCAACTTCCCAAGTAGTTGGGACTACAGGCAGGCACCACTGTACCCAGCTAATATTTGTATTTTTAGTAGAGACGGGGTTTTGCCATGTTAGCCAGGCTGGTCTCAAACTCCTGACCTCGGGTGATCTGCCCACCTTGGCCTCCCAAAGTTCTGGGATTACAGGCATGAGCCACCACTCCCAGCTGAATGATGTTCAGTGTGAGATTGGTTGATTTTTCCTCCTGATTAGATTTGGGTTATGTATTTTATTTTTATTTTTTATTTTTGAGACAGAGTTTTGCTCTTGTGGCCCAGGCTGCAATGCAGTGGTGCCATGTTGGCTCACTGCAACCTCCACCTCTTGGGTTCAAGTGATTCTCCTACCTCAGCCTCCAAAGTAGTTGGGACCAGGCACCCGCCGCCATGCCCAGCTAATTTTTGTATTTTTAGTAGAGACAGGGTTTCATCATGTTGGCCAGGCTGGTCTTGAACTCCTGACCTCAAGTGATCCACCCACCTCAGCCTCCCAAAGTATTGGGATTACAGGCGTGAGCCACTGTGCCCAGCCCTGGGTTACGTACTTTAGGCAGGAATACGACAGACGTGATGTTGTGTACTTTCTAGTGCATTATATGAGGAGGCAAATACTGTTATTTCTCCTATTACTGGTGATGATAACTTCTATAATTTAGTTAAGGAGATATCTGCCAGGTTTCTACAAGGTAAAGTCACTGTTTTATTCTTTGTAATTAATACGTACCTGTGGTTAGATATTTTTAAGTTATGTTAGTATCCTACTACTCTTAAACTTACCCATTAATTTTAACATCTAGTGATGATTCTTGTGTGAATCCATGATTATCAAGATGGGTGCCAAATGGTGATTTTTCTGATTTTGTAGTTTCTTTTATGTTTATTAGCTGACTTCTGTGATAAAGAAAAGCTTCTACCTCTTTTTTCACTTACTTATTAATATCAGTGTAGACTCATGGATTCTTGTTTTATCGTTTTGCCAATGACTCTATGATTCTTTGAGCATTTTCTTTCTGATCCAACAAGATATTCCACAGTCATCTGGTACTATCTCTGTGCCAGCCCTAGAATAAGACATTTCTCTTAGCAATGTTGGTTTATTTTACTACGAAGTGGTATTTAGAGATCTAGGTGTTAGGTGTGCTTATTGCTACTGAGGAGTCATTGTTTCTAAGCCCTCTCAGTGGACGTAAAGTATATATGTATATGGATGAGTATATATATGTGTGGGTGTGTGTAATACACTTTTATTTTCAGAAAGAATATTAACTAGTGTCATGGCTGCTAAAAATAAAAAAGTGAATATAGGCTTAGGCTACATGACCAAGTGATCATATCCTTATCACAAGAAATTGTAGCTCCAATGTTTTGCATTCTTCAAATACATTGTTTTGTTGACTAACTGGATTCCAGGAATTACTTAGATCTTATCTGATGAGAAAAAGAACCTGTATGGTGAGGGGCCTGGAAATCATGTTATATGAAGAACAGGTAAAGGAACTGGGAACATTTAGTCTGGAAAAAGATAAATGACAACATATGCTTATTATATTAAGTTGTTTGAGGCAGAAGAAATGACACATATTTATTCTGTGTTCACTTAGAGTACATAATTAATACAGATGAATGTATTTTAAGAGAGAGATAAATTTATCTCTGCATAAGGAAAATTTTGAGGCGAGTTTTCCTCTAATGGAGTAAAATGACTTGAATACCTCAAACCCAATTATTATCTCTAATCAGGAGAAGCTTGCTTATTACATAATTTGTGTGTGCTGTAAGACATTAGAACTACTTGAGAGATGTCTAAGTATGCTATATTTAGTGGCTTAGTCAATAGTATGTTTCATGAGATGCATCACGAGGAAAGGATTCTGTTCTAAATAAATGTAAGAAATAATGTGTACATAATCTTCTATTGGATATTTATAATGCAGAGTAACATGTTAAAAGGCTCTGAGAAGTCCTCAAGTAAGGAAACTTGTTTGACTTTTTCTAATATAGTGGATATAGGAACAGGTGAGGTTATGGGTATAATCTAATAGTAGCCATACAGTAGTCATCTATAGATGCATGGTCTTTCTGTCTGTCTGTCTTTCTTTCTTTCTTTCTTTCTTTCTTTCTTTCTTTCTTTCTTTTTTCTTTCTTTCTTTCTTTCTTTCTTTCTTTTTCTTTCTCTCTCTCTCTCTTTCTCTTTCTTTCTTTCTCTCCCTCTCTCTCTCTCTTTCTTTCTTTCATTTTAAACCAGGCCTTCAAGCATTTTATCCTTTGAGTTACAAACAATCCAGTTACACACTCTTTTATACGTGGTATTTAAACCAAGATATTAGATGTGATCATCAAGGGACTGTGTGAAGATAGAGATGTGCAAAAACTGAGCTCAGGGAGAAGAGGCAAACTAGCAAAGAAACTGAGAAGGAGTAAGTAAAGAGGAACAAACTAAAGAGAGTGGTTTCCCGGAAGCTAAGTGAATAAAGTGTTCCGGGAGAAGAGAACATGATCAGCTGTGCTTTATACTACCAGTAGGTTGAATAAGATAAGCAACCGAGACCTGACCATTGCATTTAGCGACTGGAAGTCATTGGTGTCCTTAAAGAGAGCTTTCAGTGGAGTACTGGGAGCAAAAGCATGATTGGATTGAGGAGAGGAGATGGAGAAGTGGGAGTAGATAGCAATGTTTTGCACTGAAAGGGAGAAGAGAAATGTATTTATTGAGCACCTTCCTTGTGTCATGTTGCTGAAAATATTTAAGCAATGATGAAATATATGAGCTATACATAGCTTAGCTCATCATTCTGGCTTAAATAGTAGTTGCAGTATGTTTATTAAGTACTTTTCTCTGTGATGTAGATTTGAATAGACTAGAAATTGAAATATTGGTTTCCTGACTTACAGAAAATTTCTTCAGATTAAAAGAACATTGGGGATAGTGGCTGTTAAATTGTATTGCATTCTCCAGTTTCTAGGTGGTTTAGGCTAGTTGGCTTAGTAGTTTTATCGATCATGAATTGATGATCTGGACATGTTAATAACGGTGTTACATAAAATAGTAAGATTTGGTGTCCAGTCATACGTTCATCATTTTTAAAATGACCTAGTATCAAGAGTAATATTTAAAGCCACATATCCTAATTTTAAATTGGCCCCTGTAACCATAGGAGGAGAAAACTCAGGAAACACAATTCAGTCCTCATTTTTACTTCATTAACTTTCCATCTACCTTCTTGGAGCTAATTGCAAGTCCACTCTGTAAGTCCAATTGCGGCAACTTCTCATCGTTCACAGCTGTGTTAATATAAGGTCGCTGCAAACACTGAATTAGCCAATAGTGAAGCATTGCTCTTAGAGGAAATACAGAGTTGAGTTCCTGTGAGCCACTGGTCACGACATTTTTGTCATCAGTGATCAATCCATAACCTTGTTTCATATGTGTTTCTATTTAAAGACATCTTTTTAAATTTTGTTGTTAATTTTGTTAACATTGAACTGACAACCAACAGCACTATAACTCATATCTGAATGAAACTTAGCTAACACAGTATTTTCTCTGTAAGACACATTAAATCTTTCTTGCACTTAGGAGCACTAGACCACATTTCAGCACTACGCTTGGGGGGCATTTTTTGTTTGTTTGTTTGTTTTTTGAGACGGAGTCTCACTCTGTCACCAGGGTGGAGTGCAGTGGTGCAATCTCGGCAATCTCGGCAATTTCTGTCTCCCTGGTTCAAGCTATTCTGCCTCAGCCTCCCGAGTAGCTGGGATTACAGGCACGTGCCACCATGCCCAGCTAATTTTTGTATTTTTAGTAGAGATGGGGGTTTCACCATATTGACCAGGATGGTCGCAATCTCCGGACCTCGTGATCTGCCTGCCTCGGCCTCCCAAAGTGCTGGGATTACAGGTGTGAGCCACCACGCCCAGTCCCGGGGGTGGTGGGGGGCATTTTTAAACAACAGTATCTAGGCCGGGTGCGGTGGCTTACGTCTGTAATTCAGCACTTTGGGAGGCTGAGGCGGGTGGATCACTGGAGGTTAGGAGTTCAAGACCAGCCTGACCAACATGGTGAAACTAGTCTCTACTAAAAATACAAAAAAATTAGCCAGATGTGGTGGTGTGCACCTGTCATCGCAGCTGCTCAGGAGGCTGAGACAGGATAAGCATTTGAATCCGGGAGGCGGAGGATGCAGTGAGCTGATATCACACCACTGCAGTCCAGCCTGGGCAGCAGAGCGAGACTCTGTCTCAAAAATAAAATAAAATAAAACAGCAAAATCCCAACAAAAAGCAAAAAAAAAAAAAAAGAAAAAGAAAAAGAAAAGCTTAAAACATGACACTTACACCACAAAAAGGACACTTGTTTATAGTATAACAGCTATCTTATTTAAGAAGATAGTGTCACCTTCTTCAGCCTTTGCTGGGAACATGCATGTTGGGAACCTCAGATTTTTCTCTGCTTTGTGCATGTCTGTAAATGACTGTAAAAGTACCAGGAGTATTGATTTTAGTAAACAGGCAGATTTGCAGATAATGAACTCTATGAAAGTGGCTGTCCAGTATGTTAAATGGAAATTTTGAAATATATTGCATAATTCCATCATATTTATGATGGTAAGAATTCCAGTTTACTGAAGCTATAACTATTGGGAAATTGAAATTTAAAACTGGTTTCAATTTGTAGTTTTATCAAAGTTCTGCAGATAGATGTTTTCAGAGATAGTTATACAAAATTTAGGAAAATAGCAGCCCTAGAGCCCCTTTTCCACAGTTTCTGTTTCCCAGGGACAAACAGGTTCAGCTCTTTCAACTGATATTTTATTTACCATTCATAAAGATACATGTTTGACTTCCAGTTACCTGCAGGGTCATAGATAAAGTGGATCTTTTATTTTAACAGCTTTCAACTAGTCTGCCTAAAGATGGGACTAACTTTATTCCCATTTCCAGGGGATGCTTAAACCATGAATCCCTGAAACTTTTTGATTTTATTGCATAAATTGGGTTAATATTCTCCTTTCTCTACTATTGCTGTCTGCTATCTCAGATCTGCTAGGTCAGTTACAAGTCACATATCTTCTTTCAAGCTTCATTTTTGTTGTTTTTTTCTCTGTTCTCTCTGTTCTTGCGTACGTATGCCTTTGCTGTCATTTCAGTTAGATATTGTAAGGGAGTAAAGTTAGATGCCTATGTTTAGTTCGCCTTTTTTTTTCCTCGTGGAAATTTGGTTGTTGTTTTTAATATATTGGAATAACTTTTTTTTTTCTTTGAGATAAGAGTCTTGCTCTGTCACCTAGGCTGAAATGCAATGGTACAATCTTGGCTGGCTGCAACTTCTGCCTCCTGGGTTCAAGTGATTCTCGTGCCTCAATCTCTCAAGTAGCTGGGATTACAGGTGTGTACCACCATGTCTGGCTAATTTTTGTATTTTTAGTAGAGATGGGGTTTCACCATGTTGGCCAGGATGGTCTTGAACTCCTGACCTCAAGTAGTCTGCCCATCTCAGCCTCCCAAAGTGCTGAGATTGCAAGAGTGAGCCACCATGCCTGACATGAAATAACTTTTAATAGTTTTCCTGTTTATAGTACATGGGTCCAGGACAGATACACATTTTGTTTTGCTCAATTCAATTACATTATTTAGAAAATCTACTTTTATTAATTGACAATGTACATATTTGAGGGGTACATAACGATGTTTCAATACATATAATGTATAGTGATCAGATCAGGGTAATTGACATATACATTATTTCAGACATTTATTGTAGCTATTTGAACTGTATATTATTGTTAACGATAGTCATCTAACAGTGGTATAGAACACTAGAACTTATTCTTCCTATCTAGCTGTAATTTTGTAACCTTTCACAAATCTCTTCCCATCCCTCTCTTCCTTATGCCCTTCCCAGTCTCTAGTATCCTTTGTTCTACTTTTTACTTCTATGAGATCAGCTTTTTAGCTTCTACCATGAATGAGAACATGCAGGGTTTAACTTTCTGTTCCTGACTTATTTCACTTAACATAATATCCTCCAGTTCCATCCACGTTGCTGCGAATGACAAGATTTGATCCTTTTTATGGCAGAACAGTATTCCACTGTCTGTAGACCCCATTTTCTTTATCCATTCTTCTGTTGTTGGGCATCTAGGTTGATTCCATATCTTGACTATTGTGAATAGTGCTGCAATAAACAAGGGGTGCAGATGTCTCTTCAATATACTGATTTTCTTTCCTTTGGATAAAATTCCCAGTGTTGGGATTGCTGGATCATATGGTAGTTCTATTAGTAGTTTTTTGAGGAATCTCCATGCGCTTCTCCATAGTAGCTGTACTAGTTTACATTCCTACCAAATGTGTAAGAGTTCCTTTATCTCTGCATCCTCACCAGCATTTGTTATTTTCTTGTCTTTTTGATCATAACTATCTTAAGTGGGTGAGATGGTATCTCATTATAGTTTTGATTTGCATTTCCCTGATGATTAGTGTATTAGTTCGTTCTCATACTGCTAATAAAGACATACCCGAGCCTGGGTAATTTATAAAGGAAAGAGGTTTAATTGACTCACAGTTGAGCATGGCTGGGGAGGCATCAGGAAACTTAAAATCATGGTGGAAGGGGAAGCAAACACGTCCTTCTTCACATGGCAGCAGGAGAGAGAAGAATGAGAACCAGGCAAAGGGGGGAACCCTTTATAAAACCATCAGATCTTGTGAGAACTTACTCACTGTCATGAGAATAGCATGAGGGAAACCACCCCCCAGTGATTTAGTTACCTCCCACTGGGTCCCTCCCATGACACATGGGGTTTATGGAAACTACAATTTAAGATGAGATTTGGGTGGGAACAGAGCCAAACCATATCAATTAGTGATGTTGGGCATTTTAAAATATATTTATTGGCCACATGTATGTCTTCTTTTATGTGTTTAGATTTTTTGCCCATCTTTAAATTGGATTGTTTGTTTTTTGATGTTAAAAAGTTTGAGTTCCTTTTATATTCTGGCTATTAATTCCCTGTTCCATGAATAGTTTGCAAGTATTTTCTCCTAGTCTATAGGTTATCTTTTTACTCTGTTGATTGTTTCCTTTGCTGTGCAGAAGCTTTTTGTTTTTATATAATCTCCATTTGTTTATTCTTGCTTTTGTTGCCTATGTTTTTGAGGACTTATTCATAAAATCTTTTCTCAGACCAATGCCCTGAAGTATTTCCTCTATGGTTTCTTTTAGTAGTTTTGTAGTTTTGGGTTTTACATTTAGGTCTTTGATCCATTTTGGGGTCAATTTTTGTATAGGATGAGAGATGGGCATCTAGTTTTATTCTTCTGCATATCTAGTTTTCCCAGAAGTATTTATTGAAGGGACTATCCTTTCCTCAATGAGTGTTCCTGACACCTTTGTTAAAAATCAGTTAACTGTAGATACATGGATTGATTAATTTCTGGGTTCTCTATTCTGTTCCACTGATCTATGTGTCTGTTTTTATGCCAGTATTATGCTGTTTTGGTTACTATGGCTTTGTAGTATGTTTTGAAGTCTGATGGTATGATGCCTCCTCTTTGTGCTCAGGGTTGCTTCAGCTATTCAGAGGCTTCTGTGGTTCCATATGTATTTTAGGATTGTTTTTTCTATTTCTGTGAAGAAGGTAATTGTTTTTTTGACATGTGCATTGACTCTGTAGATTTCTTTGAATTGTGGGGTCACTTTAACAATATTCTTCTGATCCATATGCATGAGATGTCTTTCATTTGTTTGTGTCATCTTCAGTTTCTTTAATCAGTAGTTTATGGTTTTTCTGGAGAAGTCTTTCATCTCCTTGTTTAAATTTATTCCTAGGTATTCTTTTATTGTTGCTGTTGTTAATAAGATTACCTTTTTTGGTTTCATTTTCAGCTAGTTTGTTGTTTGTGTTTAGAAATGCTACTGATTTGTGTATATTGATACTGTATCTTGTAATTGTACTGATTTCATTTATCAGTTCTAAGAGTTTTTGGTATAGTCTTTAGGTTTTTCTATATATAAGATTGTGTCATCTCCAAATAGACATTTTGACTTCCTCCTTTTCAACTTGGTTGCCTGTTATTTCTCTTGACTAATTGCTCTGACTAGGACTTTCAGTACTATGTTGAATAAGAGTTGTGAAAGTAGATGTCCTTCTCTTGTTCTAGTAGTCAGAGGAAACACTTTTGGCTTTTTCCTAGTCAGTATGATGTTAGCTTTGGGTTTGCCATATATCGCCTTTATTATGTTGAGATACTTTCCTTCTATCCCTAATTTGAGAGGTTTTAATCATGAAAGAATGTTGACTTTTATCAAATGCTTTTTCTGTATCTATCAAGATGACCATATGGTTTTTGTCTTTCATTCTGTTGGTGTGATGTATGATGTTTATTGATTTGTATTTGTTGAACCATCCTTGCATTCCTCAGATAAATTCCCCTGAATCATGATGTATTATCTTTTTGGTGTGTTGTTAGATTTGGCTTCCTAATATTTTGTTGAGAATTTTTATGTATATGTGCATTGAATGTATTAGCCTGCAGTTTTCTTCTTTTTGTTGTGTTCTTGTCTGGTTTTGGTTTCAGGGTTATCCCAGCCTCATAGAATGAGTTAGGAAGAATCATTCTGCTTCAATTTTTTGGAATAGTTTGAGAAAAATTGATATTAATTATTCCCTAAAGGTTCAGTAAACTTCAGCTGTGAAGCCATCCAGTCCTGGACTTTTCTTTTTTGGAAGACCTTTTGTTTTATTTTGTTTTGTTTTGTTTTGTTTTGTTTTGAGATGGAGTTTTGCTCTTGTTGGCCCAGGCTGGAGTGCAATGGCATGATCTCGACTCACTGCAACCTCCACCTCCCAGGTTCAAGTGATTCTCCTGCCTCAGCCTCCTGAGTAGCTGGAATTACAGGCATGCGCCACCACACCCAGCTAATTTTGTATTTTTAGTAAAGATGGAGTTTCGCCATGCTGGTCAGGCTGGTCTCAAACTCTCGACCTCAGGTGATCTGCCCGCCTCGACCTCCCAAAGTGCTGGGATTACAGGCATGAGCCACCGCACCCAGCTTGGGAGACTTTTTATTAGTGATTCAATCTGGTTACTTGTTATTGGTCTGTTCAGGTTTTCTATTTCTTCCTGGTTCAATCTTGGTAGGTTGTATGTGTCCAGGAATTTATCCAGTTTCTCTAGGTTTTCAAATTTGTGTATAGTTGTATTTTTTTGTTTTGTTTTGTTCTGTTTTGTTTTTTTAGACAGGGTCTCACTTTCTCCCAGGCCAGAGTGCACAGGTGTGATCATAGCTCACTGTAATCTCAAACTTCTGGGTTCAAGCAATCCTCCTGCTCTAGCCTGCTGAGTGGCTAGGACTATAGGTGTGCACCACTACTCCCAGCTAATATGTATATAGAGATAGAGTTTTGCTGTGTTGCCCAGGCTGGTCTTGAACTCCTGGAATCAAGTGATCCTTCCTCCCCGGTCTCCCAAAGCACTGGAATTACAAGCATGAGCCACTGCACTCATCCCAAATTGTTTGTAGTTCAGTATTTCTGTGGTATCTGTTGACAAGTCTCCTTTTTGATTAAATGGGGAATTTAATCAGTTTACATTCAAGATGAGGCCCTCTCCTGATAGGCAAGACCTTCTCCTGTCATTTTATTGATTGTTTTCTTGTTGTTTTCTATTTCCTTTTTTCCTCTCTTATTGTTTATTTTTGTGGTTGGGTAGTTTTCTGTAATTAGATTTGGTTCTTTTCTCTTTCTTCTTTATTAACTCTACTGGTGAGTTTTATAGTTTCACATGTTTTTATGATGGTGGTTATCATCCTTTTACTTCCAACTGTGAGACTCCTTTGAACATTTCTTATAATGCTGGCTTAGTGGTGATGAATTTACAGAGTTTTTGCCTGTCTATAAAAGATTTTATTTCTCCTTCATTTCTGAGAGATAGCTTTGCTGGATATAATATTCTTGGATGGCAGTTTTTTTCTTTTCAGTATTTTGAATATATCATCTAATTCTGTGCTGGCCTGTAAGGGTTCTATAAGAAATCTGTTATTAGTCTAATGGGAATTCCCTTATACGTGACTTGATGCTTTTCTCTTGCTACTTTTAGAATTTCTTTGTATTTGACTTTTGACAATTTGAATATATTTTGCCTTGGAGAGGACCTATTTGGGTTGCATCTATTTGAGGTTCAGTGAGCTTCCTGGACCTAGATGTCTGTCTCGGACCCAAGATTTGGGAAATTTGCAGCTGTTATTTCGTTAAATATGTTTCCTTAACTTTCCCTTCTCTTCTGCTTGGCTGGCCTGTGGATATATCTGCTGTAGATGGCCCGTGGGGCTGTTTCTCAGGTTTGGGAAATGGGTACAAGGCTGCTCAGGGAGCTCAGGAGTGTGTCCACCATAGACGGCCCTCAGAGCTATTTCTCAGGCCCTTGACATGGCTTCACAACTTCTTGACTGGCATGGGAGATGCCCCACATGGAACTGTTTCATGGGTCCAGGAGCAGGCACAGGGCTGCCCAGCCTGGGAATCAATCTGTCTACTAGGGGTGGTTCACACAACTTTTTCAGGTTTGGCATGTGGGTACAAGGCTGCTTGGCTGGCTCAGGGTTGTGGCTCAGAAGTGAGCCCTCCATAGGGCTCAGGTGACATGTTTGCCGGAGGTGACCCACAGGGCTGTTTCTCAGGTACAGTCGTGGGCTCCTGGCTGCTTGGATGGACTGAGAGTATGCCCACCAGGGGCAACCTGCTGCGCCCAGGGACAGGACTGTTTCTTAGACCTTGATTGCAGGTGGAGAGCTAAGGGCATATCTGCAGTGGGGGAGTGCTGTAGGGCTGTTTCTCAGGACCTGAGTACAGATGTGTAGCCTCTCTGCCAGCCCAAGGGATGTATCAGCTGCTGAGAAACTTAGGGGGTGTGCTCCCACTTGGAGGGCATGTAGCAGTTTTCTCTGGCTCAAGGGCAGGTTTGCCTTGGGTGGGACTGCCAGACTGTTCCTCTGACTGGAAGTGTGGCAGTGGCGGCAGAGTGTTGGGGAGCGGAAGGTAAGGGAGGTTGATTTCCCTGCTGTGCAGGACTGGAGTCACAGCCGATCCTGGGCCCTGGCTCTGCATAGTTGGGGTTGTGGTGTTCAGCCACCCATGTGGGTTCGGTGGAATGAAGATGGAGCTCCAGTGCTAGAGAAATTCAGTGGCTACTAACCTCCAGAGCAGGGTGAGCTCCAGAGGTGGCTCTGGTCTCAAGATGGCACCATGCTGCAGCAACTTTTCTCCCAGGGAGTAGATGGATGGGGGAGGGGAGTGTGCACCTTGTGCTCCTAATCTGGGGCAGTGCAGCTGCATGAATTCCTGGCAGCTCTCCAAACTGGGCTGGAGGCTTGCAAGGACTGTGGGCTTCTCCTGTAGTAAGGATTGTAGGTGTTTGCAGTGGCAGTGGGGGCTGGTAGGGATCTTCTGCTTACCTTTTCCCTGAAATGGGAAGTCCCTCCTGGCTCTGGGCAGATCCAGTTGGGTTGGGGAGACAGGGCTGCAGTGGCCAGGTATTTCCATGCTGCCCTCATAGACTTCCAGTCTCCACACCTGCATCTCCAGTTGCTCGCTGCACCCCAGTACTCTCCCATTGACACTCAAACTGAATCTTAGCAGTTTATTTGATGCCTAGGTTCTTTCTTATGGGGGGATGCGTGCTGGGTATCTCTAGTCAGTCATCTTATTGATGTCACCCTCTGAAATTAAAAATATTTAAATCTCAAATTGCCCTTTTTTTTTTTGAGATGGAGTCTTGCTCTGTCAACAGGCTGGAGTGCAGTAGCGTGATCTTGGCTCACTGCAACCTCTGCCTCCCGGGTTCAAGGGATTCTTCTGCTTCAGCTTCCCGAGTAGCTGGGACTACAGGCGCGCATCACCACGCCCGGCTAATTTTTGTATTTTCAGTAGAGATGGGGTTTCACCATGTTGGCCAGGATGGTCTCGATCTCTTGACCTCGTGATCCGCCCATCTTGGCCTCCCAAAGTGCTGGGATTACAGATGTGAACCACTGCGCCTGGCCTGAATCTTAAATTACTCTAAGTAGTCGAGTTATTTGAACACCATGGCTTGTATGTTCTCACAGTTTGATTTCCTTAGAAGGAATTTAGGTAACTTTTCAAATAAATCAGAACAAGGAGAAAGTTATTTTAGACAAGGAATATTACCTGGAGTAGAAGGCAGGCATGAAAGTATATGGTATATTTGTGAACCTGTGTAGCTAGAATGTAAGATATGTATATGGATGGGAGGTTGGGGAGGGCGGGTAATTGAAATTCTGTGGAACAAAGTAGAGATGATAGATGCTACTGACTGGAGAAATAGTAAATCTATGGTCAAATTGTAAAAGAAGGGTTTTGAATACAGTGTTGATTAAATTCTTTTCTTCGGCAGTGGGAGACTAGAGATTTTTAAGTGATGAGGTCAGTAATTTAAAAAGATAAGAAGTGAAAGTAAAGCAACAATAATAGATTGTTAGTGTAGTCATGGTATTAGATATCAGCTTGTACCAGGTGTATGGTAGTGGGGCTAGAGAGGGATCATATGAGAGAAGTTTGGAGGTATGACAAATAGGTTATATTAATTTATTCCTTTATAATTATTGAGTGGTTTCTGTGTGCCAGGTATAGAATTTATAGTGGTGGGAGGTGGGAAAGGGGAGGAAACAAGAAAGATTCTAGGGTTCTTTGTTGGAAAATTGAACAGATAGTAAAAGATGAGTAGATTTGAGGAGGGAAAATACATCCTGTGTTTTGTTTTGTTTTTTCTTGGAGGTAGTTGTAACAAATTCACAGAAGAGCTTAGTTTATGCTCTTACATTTTTTGCTTAGTATCTTGAGTTTATAAAAAGAGTTGAAACTGGGTATCCTCCCTTTACTTCCTTCTGTTAGAAATAGCAGAAGTAAAAGTGCAGCTGTTGTTAGTTTAGAATCTTATCTTAGAATATTTAAATTTTACTTCTAGGCTGGAGTGCCGTGGTGCAATCTCGGCTCACTGCGACCTCCACCTCCTGAGTTCAAGCAATTCTCTTGCCTCAGCCTTCTGAGAAGCTGGGATTACAGGTGTGCGCCACAATGCCAGGCTAATTTTTGTATTTTTAGTAGAGATGTTTCGCCATGTTGGCCAGGCTGGTCTTGAACTCCTGACCTCGTGATCTGCCCGCCTCGGCCTTCCAAATAAATTTAACTTTTTAATTGAGTCAGTAATGTAAAGAATTGAGTTGAGTACTTTAAAAATAAATGTTAAAAGAAGTAAAATGGCAAGCACAGTGGTGTACTTCTTTAATCCTAACACTTTGGGAGGCCAAGGTGGGAAGATTGCTTGGGGCCAGGAGTTTGAGACCAGCCTGGACAACATAGCAAGACCCCACAAAAAAAAAGTTAGCCGAGTATAGTGGCTGGCACACACCTGTAGTCCTAACTGCTTGAGAGGCTAAGAAAGGAGGAACACTTGAGAGCCCAGGAGTTCGAGGTTGCAGTGAGCCAAAATTGTGCCACTGCATTCCAGCCTGGGTGACAGAGCGAGCCTCTGTCTCTAAATAACAACAACAATAATAATAATTAGAGATTTCTGAGTAAAAATTAAGTGGGGTCACATAATTTTTCTTCATAAAACCAATTTAAAGAAGGAAAGAGTAGATGGTGGGTTGAAGAAAGAGGGCAGAAATGGAAAGAAGCAGACAAAAAAGGGGTATCTGTAGCCTTATACCAAATACTTCAAAAGTGGAAGGTAAAGAAAGAATGAGAAGATACTAGCTGCATATGACAAGTCTTCTAATCCCAGCCCCGTATCCCAGAAACAAGACTAAGGAAAGAGGAAGCCTACAAAATATTGCGATATCTCATTCATACTTTTAGAGAAGTAGACCTAGGAGGTGAGTAGGAAGCAAAAAGTCAAGGAAAAATCCTTGAGAAGACCCTACATACCAGTGCTGAGCCTCAGCAGAGGCAGCAAGCATTGACATTTTGAATGGTACTCTGAGTTAAGGGCAAGAGCCAAAGCCCATGAAGGTAGGCTAGATCCCTCACTAGGGAGATCAGTCTTGGTACAGGACATTTAAGGACACCTCAGCCATGCCTGTGCTCAGTCCAATTTTAGCTCTTCCTTTTCTGTGTCGTTGGATTATAGAAAAGTAGATTAAGAGTAGTTCCTAATTCTCAAACTGAAGTTTGTGTGTGTATGCATAAACATGTGTACACAAAAATAAAAATGGACCCAACTAAGATGAGAAAGGTGTTAGGGGTTGCCATGCAGAATCTTAGATATCAGAGTAAATAGGAGCTGAGGATAGCAGTTTCTGTATTAAATGTGATTAAAAAATATATAGGATGGCAACTCTACAAATATAGGAGAAAAATAAAGGAAAGAAGTAACTCTGAAAAGACTAGGTAAGAATAGCTGATATCCCTAAAATAGAGACTTCAACAAATGGAAGAGAAAAAGTATTCAGAAATAAAATCCAGACAAAAGCTTTTGAAATGAAATGTGTATTTGCAGATTGACAGGCACACTAAATGCTAGGAAAAAAATATGAAATGATTAAAATTGACCATATCTTAGTAGTTTTTAACTTCAGAAATAAGGAGAGAATTATTTTGTTATCCTGGCCAGAAAGAGAAAAACATGACCTATACAAAGAGAAAAAAATTCAAGGTGGCTGAATTTTAACTTCTCAGTTATTGTGAATTCCAGAAGACAATGGAAAAATGTTTACAAAGTTTTGACGGTAGGAATTTGTGAACCAGAAGTATTATACCCAACAGGATCAGATAGATTTGTTTTGGCTGCTAATAACAGTGGCTTAAACTACAATGATTTATAATCTTAGGTACAAGAAGTATAGAAATAGTCTGTCTAGAACTAGTATGGTGGCTTCACCCAAGGCAACCCAGGATCTTCCCTATCTATGAACACACCTGGTTTCTAGTCTCACCACTGTCCATGGTGGCTACTGGAGCTGTCATCATTAAAATAACATTGAAAAGATCAGGAAAAGGGAGGGGAGAAAGAACAAAAGGGCTTTTCCCAACTACAAGTACTACCCAACACTTTTGGGTGGTGTTTGGAGCAGAACTTAGTCTTGGCCACATCTAACTGCAAGAAAGGTTAGGAAAGGTCTTTATTTTGGGCAGCAGTGTGCCAGCACAATTTTCAAAGAGGATGATGGAATAATGGGTGTCAATTAGCAGTTTCTGCCATGCCAACCAAGTGGTTAATCAAATACACAGGAAGCAATGAAGATGTTCTCTAACATGTAAGAGCACAGAATATAGCAGTCCTTTCTTGAAAAATACTGTTTGATGATTAAATCAAGTCAACCTCAAATGAAACAAAATTAAATAGTAATGACTTCAGGTATGGCAAAGCCATCTTAAAATAAACAGGGGTGATCATCAAATCCATTTAAATACAGAAGAAAATGGAATAACTTTGAGAAAGGTGGCTTTTGAATAAAATCTAAATGTGAGATCTTTGGAGAAGTATAAGCATGTTAATTATGTCTGCTTTCATAGCAGGAAGCTATGGATACAATGTAAAGTTGAACATGTAGATAAAAGTTAAAATCACTGTGGATTTATTAAAGAATGATTTTTGTCACTTTTTTCTTTTGTTTTGATGGCTCTATAAGCTAAGGAAACTTTTTTCTAAATGTTAGGAGGATGTTTTAAGACCTAAATAACTCTTGTGGCAAGACACCTGAAGTTCATGAGTTCTTCCAGTTTTCATTTTCTTTTCTTAGAATTCATGGAAAATTAAATTAATATTTTATTTTCATTTTATTTTTATTTACTTATTCTTTTTGAGACGGAATCTTGCTTTGTCACCCAGGCTGGAATGCAGTGGTGCAGCCTCGGCCCACTGTGTCTATTTATTTGGTAAAATGAAATCATACTCTTTATGATTCTGCATCTTAAAAAAAAATCTCAGGTGGGAATGATGGTTCATCATGCCTGTAATCCCTGCACTTTGTGAGGCTGAGGTGGGAGGATTGCTTGAGCCCAGGGCAACATAGTGTGGAAAAAAAAAAAAAAAAATTAGCCGGGCATGGTGGTGTGCACCTGTAGTCTTGACTACTTGGGAGACTGAGGCAGGAGGATCGTTTGAGTTGGTGAGGTTCAGGCTGCAGTGAGCCATGATTGCTCCACTGCACTTTAGCTTGGGTAACAGAGTGAGACCCTGTCTCAAAAATAAATAAATAAATAAATAAATAAATAAATAAACTCTTACCCCTCTGTTTAGTTTATTTCTTCTTTGACTTCTTTATTTTTATGTTTTGTAGCTATGGTTAACTTAACAGGCCACAAACTAAATTTTTGTGTTTCCTTTCATAACCATTGTTTTTTTCTGTCTCAGAAAATGGTTTAAGCCAAAAACCTAGATTCTTTTCTTCTTAATCCCTCCCTCAACCTGCCCCATCCCAGTCTATTCCTAGATTTTGTTGATTTTACCCATGCATATGACTCAAAACTACCTCTAGTCCATCTATACTGCTTGCCTCTGAGCCCACTATATCCTCTTCTTTTGCGTGGAACTGTGATCATACTTTGTTAACTAGCCTCACAACTTCCACTCTGAGCCTTGCAGTCCTGTTCATTCTCTGTGCCACAATAAGAATGGTCTTTTGGAAATTGGATGGTCACTGCTCTGCTGGGATCACTTCAATTGCTTTCTGTTTTATTTATAACAAAATTACTTGCTATGGCATCTATGACCTGATGCCTCCTATCTCCTTCTCAGACTTTATCTTGAACCACTGCCATTTGTGTCCCAAGGTCTTTGTGTTTGCTCTTCCTGCTGCCTGAAATGTCCTTTTCTTAATTCTTAGCATAGCTGGCTGTTATCCTTCAGATCTCAATTCAGAGTATTGAGAGGGGACCTTGTTAGCCATCCTTTCCAAAAGTATCCCATCCAGTCCCAATCATCTCCCTGTTTGTTTAGGGCACTTCCTCAACACAAGTCTTGATCATTTTGTATCTTCTCTGTGCAATGCAGGTTTCATCAGGGCAGCCATCTTGTTTGTTGTACACCGTTGTATCCTCAGGGTCGATTACTGTGCAGTGTTAGTAAATGTTCAGTAAATATTTTTTTAAATGATTAGATAGTGGCTGAAACATCTCTAAAGCAATGTTCAAATTTTATTCAATTGCATTTTTTTTTTTTTTTAAATTCAAAACAGAGTCTTGCTCTGTCACCCAGAGCTGGAGTGCAATGGTGTGATCTTGGTTCACTGCAACTTCTGCTTCCCAGGTTCAAGCAATTCTCCTGCCTCAGCCTCTCGAGTAGCTGGGATTACAGGCATGTGCCACCATGCCCGGCTACTTTTTGTACTTTTAGTAGAGACAGGGTTTCACCATATTGACCAGGCTGGTCTTGAACTCCTGACCTCATGATCCGCCCGACTCAACCTCCAAAATTGCTGGGATTACAGGTGCGAGCCACCGAGCCCAGCCTCAGTAGTATTTTTGATGATGAGGTATTGTTAGCAAATTTTAATCTCTAAGTCATTTTTAAGGTCTGTTAACTCTTTAAGCCATTTAGTTAACTCTTTAAGCCATTTAGATATCATTTAATCCATTATTATTTTGATAAAGAGTACCTGGAACACTAATTTAGAATGTTTCTACTGAAAACGAGTAATAACATGTCCATGTTTGAATTGAGCCTAATAGGTTGGTGGTAAAACTTTCCTCTGAGTAAATGAGGAAGTTAAACCATTTAAATGGATCATATTTCATTACTGATTTTTCTAAGCAGCACAGCAGTCAAATAAAAGAAAAAGCCAGTACATTATAATTAGCTATTTAAAGGACATTTAAGTACTTAACAAAATAACAAAAAACCCAAATAATGCTCAAGGAATGGTAGAATAAATTAATTCATCTGTGGTTGTACTTTGGTTGGTAATAGTAATACTGAAGTTAAGAAACCCTGAAATTTAAAAAGTTGCTTTAAAAGACGTATCAGGTGGGTTGGTCGTACCCATCAGGAAATTCTGCAGAGGGCTTTGTGGTTAGTATCAAGATTATAACTCTAGGCCATGTACAGTGGCTCACGCCTGTAATCCCAACACTTTGGGAGGCCGAGGCGGGCAGATCACTTGAGGTCAAGAGTTCAAGACCAGCTTGGCCAACATGGTAAAACCCTAAAAATTCAAAATACAAAATTTATGTAGGAAAAAGATAGCAACATGTATGTTTGGTACTGTCTGCTAAAAATACAAAAATTAGCTGGGTGTGGTGGCATGCACCTGTAATCCCAGCTACTTGGGAGGCTGAGGCACAAGAATTGCCTGAACCCAGGAGGCAGCAGTTGCAGTGAGCCGAGATTGCACCACTGCACACCTGCCTAGGTGACAGGGTAAGACTCCAAAAAATTGTAACTCTAGGCTGGTCGTGGTGACTCACGCCTATAATCCTAGCACTCTGGGGTGCCAAGGCAGGAGGATTGCTTGAAGTCAGGAGTTTGAGACCAGCCTGGACAACAAAGTGAGACCCGGCCTCACAAAAAGCAAAAAAATAAAAAATATTAGCCAGGCGTGATGCTGTCCACCTTTAGTCCCAGCTACTCGAGAGACTGAGGTGGAGGAACTCTTGAGCCCAGGAGTTTGAGGCTACAGTGAACTATGATTTCACCATTGAACTCCAGCCTAAGTGGCAGAGTGAGACCCTGTCTCCTAACAAAGAGATTATAGATATAGGAATTCACTTAGATTTTGTAACAGCACAAAACACTTTTATTAGTACAGGTTTAGAGAGATGTTACTTGCCTGTAGTTTTTCTTCTTAGATTATGTATCATCTTCTAGCCCAAAGTACACAGACTATGCATTGGTTCCATTAAGGAAAATAAAAATTACAGATACTCATTTTATGACAGGTATAATAGAAAATGTATAGCTGTTTATTAGACCTTATTTTGCATTTCGTTTAAAATTACAACTTTGACCATAAAACGTGTGGTGTTTATTCTTCCAAACATTTCCATGAAATATTATCCTCATTCCAGATGAAGAATTAAAATTGTTCCTATAACTTGTAATAATTTATAGGTCACATGATTACAAAGTAGGAGCCCTGAAACTAGTAGGAGATTGCATTCTTTTTGTTTAGCTTTTGTATCAATATGAAAGATGTGATTTGAACCTTAGCATTTATTACCCTTTTAAGGGCAGAGCAACTTTGTTCCCAGTTTTCAAGGTCTAAAAATGTCTTGTTTTGGTTGTGGAGAAGGCAGCTGAGTTATATTTAACTTTAGCATTTAGGAATGGTGTTAGACTAGACTTTAACTTACTTTCATTGGACCTTTTAGATTTGCAATATATAAAACCTTTTAAATCTTACATATTGGTGACTGAGTGACAGATCAGTAAATAAACCAACCATATTTATTATACTTCATGATATCTTTGTACCCTTTAATGTTATAAAAAAGTATGTTTGTTTATGTGCGTGTTGGGGGAGTACAGGAGTTGGACAGGTAGAGTTTTCAATTCTAGCCCTTAAATTAATTAGTCTGTGGTGGTACTTTGGTTGGCAACTTTTTAATTTGATTTGTAAATATTTGTGTTTAATATAGGCAAAAAGTTTTAGGAAAATTCAGAGATAATAAAGACATTGGACTACTCTCAAAGAACGTATGGGTGGGAGGTAGGGGCACAAACAGAAAAGTACACCAAAGTCTATATAAAACAATATATTAAGTATATAGCAGTCCCCCTTATCTGTGAGGGTTATATTCCAGGATCCCCAATGGAAACCTGAAGCCACAGATAGTACCAAACCTATATTTGCTATGTTTTTTCCTGCATATACATACTTATGACAAAGTTTATTTTATAAATTAGGTACAGTAAGACAGGGTCCCCAACCAGTTGGTCTGCAACCTGGCAGGAACTGTGGGCTGCACAACAGGAGGTGAGTGGTGGGCAAGTGAGCGAAGCTGCATCTGTATTTACAGCTGCCCCCAGTCACTTGCATTACCATCTGAGCTCTGCCTCCTGTCAGTTCAGCAGCGGTATTAGATTCTCATAAGAGTGCGAACCCTGTTCTCAACTGTATGTGAGGGATCTAGGTTGCATGCTCCTTATGAGAATCTAATGCCTGATTGTGTGAGGTGGATTTGAGGCAGTGATGCTAGCTAGCACTGGGGAGCAGCTGCAAATACAGATTAACATTAGCAGAGAGGTTTGACTGCACAGAGACTGCAATAAATAAATTGCTTGCAGACTCATATCAAAACCCTATCAGTGAGTTGAGTGCTTCATTTTTACAGCTGTATCTGGTGACAGGCTTTAAGTCAGAATCCAACACTTAATTTTAGTCCATGCATGGCCCACCTATTATTTTACTTACCTTGTCCATCCACACGTCTTTTTCACACTGCACTTAACTCAGTCACAGATTTGGTTAAGCCCACAAGCTAACCTTAGCCAAAATGAGTAAATAACAAAACATTACTAGAGAGCTTCTTTGTAAAGGGGCAAGACCCAATGATGAGACAGCAGAAGACTGTAAGACTGCCAACAAAAAGAAAGCTGCATTTAAAAGAATACCAAGAGTCCCACTTAAATTATGGGTTCATTGCAACAGGTGATTCACATTCTCCAGGCCTGCTTTGTATATGTGGTGACTAGCTATCCAACAAAGCCATGAAGCCTTCAAAACTGCGTTGTCACATGGAGACCACTTATCCTGCATTAAAAGACAAGGCTTTGGAGTTTCTCAGAAGAAAAAAACGTGAACCTCAAGAACAGAAGCAATTATGGAAGGCCACCACTTCATCAAATGTGTCTGCACTGAGAGCATTATTCTTAGTGGCTAACAGTATTGCTAAAGCTAAGAAGCCATTTACTATTGGTGAAGAGTTGATCCTGCCTGCTTGCTGTTAAGGACATTTGTTATGAACTTTTAGGAGAGGCTGCAGTTCAGAAGGTGGCACATGTTCCTTTTTCAGCTATTACCATAACTAGATGATTTGATGAAATAGAGGATATTGAGGCACAATTGTTAGGATTAATGAGTCACCATGGTGTGCAATCCAGGTTGACAAGTCTACTGATTTTGACAACAAGGCCGTAGTGCTTGTTTTTGTGTCATATACTTCTCAGGAGGATGTGCATGAGGATATGTTATGTGCCCTTTTGTTTCCAACCAGTACTACAGCTGTAGAACTGATTTGGTGATTTTGTGTTGGTATATACATGAACGGAGCGGCTGCCATGACTGGACAGCTTTCTGGTTTCACTACTTGGGTCAAAGAGGTTGCTTCTGCATGCGTGTCTACGCACTGTGTCATCCATAGAGAAATGCTGGCTAGGCACAAAATGTCACCCAAACTTAACCAACATTTTCAGGATGTGATTAAAATTAACCACATTAAAGTACATGCCTTTAGTTTATGTCTGTTTGTGCAGCTCTGTGAGGAAATGGATGCAGAGCACACACAGCTTCTCTTATCCACAGAAGTAAGATGGCTTTCTAAAGGTAGATCAGTGGCCAGAGGTTTTGAGTTACAAGGTCTCTCCAGAGATTTTTTTTTTTTTTGAGACAGAGTCTTGCTCTGTCCCCCAGGCTGGAGTGCAGTGGCGCGATCTTGGCTCACTGCAAGCTCTGCCTCCCAGGTTCATGCCATTCTCCTGCCTCAGCCTCCCGATTAGCTGGGAGTACAGGCACCCGCCACCATGCCCAGTCAATTTTTTGTATTTTTAGTAGAGACGGGGTTTCACCCTGTTGGCCAGAATGGTCTCAATCTCCTGACCTCGTGATCTGCCCGCCTCGGCCTCCCAGAGTGCTGAGACCACAGGCGTGAGCCACCGTGCCTGGCTTTTTATTTTTATTTTTAGAAAAATTGTTATCACTGGCAGCACATTTCAGTGACACAGAATGGATCACAAAACTTGCTTAATTTGTGTGACATATTCAACCTGCTCAAAGAACTCAGCTTGTGACTTCAGGGGAGAACGACAAATGTGTTCAAGTCAGTAGATAAAGTGGCTACATTCAAAGCCATACTGGAATTATGGGGGTGACGAGTAAACATTGAGGGATTTTTTGACATGTTTCAAACATTAGCAGAGATTTTGAGAGAGACTGAGCCAGGACCTTCTTTCTCCCAGCTGGTGCATTATCACCTATCTCAGCTTTCAAAAGAGTTTGAGCATTACTTCCCAACCAGAAAAGACCCCTGAACTGGGAAGTAATGGATCTGCAACCTGTTTGTGAATAAGCCAACTGTATCGACTTTGTCCGTGCTAGAAGAGGATCAACTGATTAAGGTCGCAAATGATGGTGGCCTTAAAAGTATGTTTGAGACAACTTCAAATCTCCATACATTCTGGATTAAAGTCAAGGCGGACTATCCTTGCCACACTGAAAAGTCTGTTTCCATTTCTATCATCCTATCTTTGTGAAGCAGGGTTTTCTGTAGTATAGTTGACAGCAACCAAAGTGAGATTATGGAATAGACTGGACATAACACACTTTGGGTGTCACTGTCTCCCATCATCCCCAGATGGGACCATCTAGTTGCAGGAAAAGAAGCTCAGGACTCCCACTGATTTCTACGTTATGGTGGGTTGAATAATTATTTCATTATATATTATAATGTAATAATAATAGAAATAAAGTATACAATAAATGTAATGCTCTTGAATCATCCCAAAACCATCTCCCCACCCTGGCCATGGAAAAATTGTCTTCTACAAAACCAGTCCCTGGTGCTAAAAAAGATTGGGGACTGCTGTAAGTAAGAGATAGATAATAACAAATAATAAAATGGAACAGTTATAACAGTATACTCTAATGAAAAGTTATGTGAATTTGGTCTCCCTCTGTCTCCAAATATCTTATTTTACTGTACTGCAGTGACTGCAGTAACTGAAATGTGGAAAGCAAAGCCTTGGATAAAGGGGATGCTACTGTAAGGGGAACACAGAACAGGATGAGAAATATTGAATGTAAGAATTTGGGAGAAACATGGAGAAAGTGAAATTTTGGAGGTCTTGTCACAATCTTCCTTGTTTTAGAAAAAGAAGTGTTAATTTTGGCACAGAGGTAGAAAATGTTGAAAGGATGGGATGGTTGAAACAAGTTGTATGAGAAGATCATGAGCAATAATGTTGGACAATTAAGGTCAGATTGTAGAGAGTCTAAATACAGTACTTGTGGATTTTATTTTGTAAACAGCAGAGAATGATACAAGGTTGTTGGAATGGAATAATAATATGAGGGCCTGAAGAGATTTATATAAACTACTTTTAACAAATTAAAAGCTCTTTAGGGCCCAGCGTGGTGGCTCATACCTGTAATCCCAGCACTTTTGGAGGCTGAGTTAAGAAGACTGCTGAGGACAGCAGTTCAAGACCAGCCTGGGCAGCATAGTGAGACTCCATCTCTCTCTACAAAAAATTTTTAAAATAGCCCAGTTTGGTGGCATGCAACTTTAGCTACTCGGGAGGCTAAGGCAGGAGAGTCGCTTGAGCCCAGGAGTTTGATGTTACAGTGAGCTATGATCAAGCCACTGCACTTCAGTCTGGGTGACAGCGAGACCCTGTCTCTAAAAACAAAATAAATAGATGTTTTTTATTTAGTCTAACAGTTTCTACTATGTTAAATTCCATATATGTAACACTTATTTAAGAAGTAATATTGGCCGGGCGCAGTGGCTCAAGCCTGTAATCCCATCACTTTGGGAGGCCGAGACGGGCGGATCATGAGGTCAGGAGATCGAGACCATCCTGGCTAACACGGTGAAACCCCGTCTCTACTAAAAATACAAAAAGCTAGCCGGGCGAGGTGGCGGGCGCCTGTAGTCCCAGCTACTTGGGAGGCTGAGGCAGGAGAATGGCGTAAACCCGGGAGGCGGAGCTTGTAGTGAGTCGAGATCCGGCCACTGCACTCCAGCCTGGGCGACAGAGCGAGACTCCGTCTCAAAAAAAAAAAAAAAAAAAAAAAGAAGTAATATTAATGTTTTTGGGTGTGTTAGTAAGAATTCAGAGGAACTTCTGTACATTATTGGAATTGGTGACCTGAGAGGAAGAAGCTGAAACAAAATTAATATAAGTAGAGGGTTTGTTTGAATCAAGCTTGAGGATTGCAACTGGGAGCACAGATTTGAGTTGCTCTGAATATACTCTCTGATTAGCAGCAGTTCAAAGTGGATTTTTCCAGCCTGGGCAACATAGTGAGACCTCATGTCTACTAAAATTCAAAAAAATTAGCCAGGCATCGTGGTACATGCCTGTAGTCCCAGCTACTTTTGGGGCTGAGGCAGAAGGATCACTTGAGCTGGGAAGTCGAAGCTGCCGTGAGCCCTGATCGTGCCATGCACTCTAGCCTGGGCAACTGAGTGAGACTTTGTCTCAAAAAAAAAAAAAAAAAGATTTTTTTTCTTTTAAAGGGAAAGAAGAAGCAGTTCCTGAGTTGTTTACTGAGAATTTATGTTAAAATAACATGAACTATTGATTTGCTATACATTGTACTTTGTATCACAAATTCCAGAAACATGAAGATAAATGAGTGAGGCAGCTAGTCAGGAAGGAATGACTTTAAACAGTTGTCCCCCAGGCTTGGGTGTAGGGACTTGACTGAAGTCCTATACTCACATGTCTGTGCTTGCATACCTCACATGGCTCAGACTGCTCTGAACTCTTTCTTTTCACACAATTGTTATTTAACCTTTGTTGAGTTGTGGAATATTTGGCTAGATGGCACTCGGAAAAAACTGAGGTCCAGAGAACTCAGTACTTATTCAAGAGCACACAGCTCTTAGTATCAGAACTTGGATCTAGAACCCAGTCCTCTTGATGCTTAGTCATTGCTTTTTGTCTGCTGTACTTCCTTTACCATATATTACAGTGTACTGAGTACTTAGAGACAAAGAAAGACTGATGCCACATTTTTTCTTTAGGAGTATTTACATATGACCAAGTGACCTGTGTGGTCACATATTGCTTTACATTTCTATTTAAATTACAGATTTTTGAGCATATATTGGTGCTAGAAGAGAGACATTAAGCTTCAGCATTTTTTAGTCCAAATGAAAGCTGGCCGAGTGTGATGACTTATGCCTGTAATTCCAGTACTTCTGGAGGCTGAGGCGGGCGGATCACATGAGGTCAGGAGTTCGAGACCAGCCTGGCCAACATGGTGAAACCCAGTCTCTATTAAAAATACCAAAAATTAGCCTGGCATGGTGGTGGGCACCTGTAATCCTAGCTACTGAGGAGGCTGAGACAGGAGAATTGCTTGAACCCGGGAGGTGGAGCTTGCATTGAGCCGAGATCACACCATTGCATTCCAGCCTGGGCAATGAGAGCAAAACTCCATCTCAAAAAAAACAAAACAAAAGAAAAAAAAAGAAAGCTTCATCTTGGAGGAGTAGGATTTGAGCTGATTTAGAAGGATGTATGAGTGGAGAAATGGATGGAATAGGAATAATAATAACACACGCAAAGTGTCAGAGGTGGAAATACATTGTTTTCTGAGCCTAGTTAGAGTCATGCCAGAACAGAGAAATTTGTTTCAGATAATGAGAGATGTACATTGTAACATTATATAGTATTTGATACAATTTTTGTAACATGGGGATTGGTTAAAAATCTGACAATGTGGGAGACCATATTTGTGCAAAGAATACTCATGGGCATTATTATACAGTTGACCCTTGAACAATTGAGGGTTGGGGTACTGACCCCTGTGCTGTGGAAAATTTGGCTATAACTTTTGAATACCCCAAAACTTAACTACTAATAGCCTACTGTTGACAGGAACTCTTACTAATAACATAAACAGATAATACATATTTTATATGTTATAGGTTTATGTACTGTATAATTACAATAAAGTAAGCTAGAGAAAAAGTGTTATTAAATTGTAAAGAAGGGAAAATAGGCCGGGCACAGTGGCTCACACCTGTAATCCCAGCACTTTGGGTGGCCGAGATGGGAGGATCACATGAGGTCAGAAGTTCGAGAACAACCTGACCAACATGGAGAAACCCTGTCTCTACTAAAAATACGAAATTAGCTGGATGTAGTGGCGCATGCCTGTAATCCCAGCTAGCAGGAGAATCGCTTGAACCTGGGAGGCAGAGGTTGCAGTGAGCCAAGATCATACCGAGATCACACCATTGCACTCCAGCCTGGGCAACAAGAGTGAAAACTCCATCTGGAAAAAAAAAAAAAAAAGAAGAAGAAGAAGAGAAAATATATTTACTATTCCTTAAGTGGAAGTGGATCATGATAAAGGTCTTCATCCTTGTCATCTTCACATTGAATAGGTTGAAGAAGTGGAGCGGTTGGTTTTGCCTTCCTGGATAGCAGAGGCAGAAGAGGTAAAAGGGGAGGCAGGAGTAGCAGGCACACTTGGTATAACTTTTATTGAAAAAAATCCACATATAAGCGGACCAGCGCAGCTTACCCCCCATGTTGTTCAACTGTATTTGATTGAGATTCCGTAGAGGCAGACTTAACATACCATCTGTTCTGTACTCATCTTTTCCCACCACCCTGGTCTTTGGCATTTTGTGTGAAAATCAATACAGTAAATAAAGACACATACACACATATGTTTATTGTGGCACTGTTCACAATAGCAAGGACTTGGAACCAACCCAAATGCCCATCAATGATAGACTGGATAAACAAAATACTATGCAGCCATAAAAAAGGGTGAGTTCATGTCCTTTGCAGGGACATGGGTGATGCTGGAAACCATCATTCACAGCGTATTCTCACTCATATAAGTGGGAGTCGAACAATGAGAACACATGGAGACAGGGAGGGGAACATCACACCCCGGGGCCTGTCGGGGTGAGGGGCTCAGGAAGGGATAGCATTAGGAGAAATACCCAGTGTAGATGACAGGTTGATGGGTGCAGCAAACCACCATCGCACATGTATACTTGTGTAACAACCCTGCACGTTCTGCACATGTACCCCAAAACTTAAAGTATAATTTAAAAAAAAGCTAAAAATAAAAAAAGAAGAATTTCAGATATTTTGTTAAGATGTGATAATTAAATCTGTGTCAAGGATAGTATTAGCTTAGAGTTAACTGCCCAATGTTATGCCTGCAGTTAGCCCTATGGTTTTAGGATTGGATTATTTCTAAATAAATAAGTATTATGCATCATAATACCCATGCTTGTATCAGATCAGTTGATCAAAAAAGATTAAGATCCTCTAGTAAAGGTCCCCAGTAAGTTTTTTTGCTTTTTTTCTGTAAATAAACTTTAATATGATAATTTAACATTAAATCTGAGCTATCATGATGGTAGAGACTATAAAACTGTATTCCTGTACTATCATAGAATCGAAGAAGTTGGAAAGGCTTTAGAAATCTTCATTCTTCATGAAATAACTTGACTTATTAATACATGTTGTTTATACCCACGTGTAATTTGGGTATCTTTGAGTGTGCTTTGTCAGATATCCAGTTCAGAAATCTATCTCAGCATGCTATAAAACCTGTTTTAAAAATAGGTATGAGCCATTCAGTTTGACTGAAAGGTTGTTGACACAATGGAAAAACTATTAAATGAGTTTGCACAGAAAATCACCATTACTGAAGAAAGGTTTTTTTTTTTTTTTTTTAAAAAGAAAATTTGCTGAATTTTTATTTCTATAGACCCAAATAAATATAGTTTAAAATATTTAGAACGCTTTATATAACTAGAATGCTTAGATTTTTGGTATTTATCTAAGTGTAGCTAGGTAAACCAAATATATATATATAAAGTCTTTGCGATTATTTTCTTGTGAGGCAGGCAGTATTTTTCTCACTTTCATTTGAGCTTTTTCTTTTTTTAAAAAAACTATTATTTATATGTGAATGTTTAAATATTCCCTAAATATATTAAATATCTGATATGTTTAATATACTGACAAAATCCTTTCACATTTTGTATATGAAATGTGTATTATTTACATTGTTAGGGGGTTAGGAAAGAGGATCTTTATTTTGTTAGATAATCTGGAATATTTGTCAATAAAGATTGGGTAAAGTGAAAAGAGGGTAAGTGAAAAGTTGATATTCTTATATTTTTGTACCATTTTTCATACTTTGCTTGAGGGGACAGGTTATAACCAATCTGGAAAGCATTTACAGTTGTCATGACAAACAAATATAATGAGGGTGTAATGTCTATTGAATAGTCCCCTAGCAAAATCAGTGGGGAAAACCTCTGGGATACAATGTGGTTAAAGTTAATAAATCATACTCAAAGGCTTCCAGGACAGAAAAACAAAAATGGGAAATTTTAAGTCAGTAAGGGAAAGCTTCCTCAAAAAACCCTCGTGAGAGAAATAAAGATAGCCACACCTGACTGAGAAATTAGTGGAGGTGAACTTTGAAATCTGTAAATAATCCATGTGTATGTAATTGAGAATTGACATTGTAACCTTATGATAATTGGGTGGCTGTTTTTATTTTCAGTGTGAACAAAAACTGGTTGCATGTATTTCTCTTTAAACTGCTATGTTTAAAAAAGGAAATATAAATACTTTCTAGTTCCCAGATTGGGGAATTTTTTATATGAAAATTGATGATAAAAATAATTATAATTGAAAACCTACTGCATGTCCTAGACTGTGGCAGGCATCTTATGTATATTTATTGGTCACAAAGATCCTATAAGGGATGGGGAGGTACAGTTATTTCTAGTTTATAAGTGAAAGAAACAGGTTGAAAGAAATTCAGTGACTTCTTCAATTTTACGTAATAGATAGTGGAGCTAATATTTGAATTCAGGTCTTTTGACTATATCCTTCTTTTCTTTCCATTATGTTAGGCTGTTTGTCAGGAATTTCAAAACATAGTTTGCTTGAATTTGATCAGTTAGAGTCACTAATATCTTAGGAAAGGTTATAAAATAATTTGGTTTATAACACTGTCAAAAATACAGGCATTAAATAAATTCTGCTTTAAATTTTAGAGGTTTATCATCTAAACATCTGAACTTGCTGATAATTTTTATTGTATCTGAATCTTAATATGCTCAAAAAACATGCATCCTCCCGAGTGATGTATAAAACCTCTGGTACTTTGTTTACTGAGGCAAACTAGTAGTAGTGTTTCTACAGTTGGAGATCTGTATGTACTAGGATTGGCTCAGCAGGGTGCTTTACCCCCAGGATTTTCCTGAGATCATCCTGTGTGGCCTTGGATGATCCTGGTTTGTAATGAGTTCTGGGGCCAATAACTGCTTTTGAACCTGTTCTAGGCTAATCCTTAACACTAGACTAGAAGTACCCTCTATGCCAGTGTCATCTTATGACTAAAATAGTATTCTGGAGTTGATGGGAATCAGTCTCAAATAACGTCTAGGGTTAAAGAATCATTAAGTTTAGTACCAATCCTGTTTTAGACAAATACAGAAAAGATGCTTATGAAATGGTTTTTGCTATTTGTCTTACTTTAATTATTTTTAAAAGAGATTTGCAGTTATATAACATATCAACTGTTTTAATCTGTTTCTTGTAAGTTACAATTCAGTAGCTTAATTTTTTCAATAAAATAAACTTAGGGACTATATTTTATAAACGGAAATATTAAAGTGTTTATTTTGATCTTTGAGGATTGTCATAATTACTTAAATGACAGTTAGCAAACAGTGATATCTGGGAAGTCTTTAGTGTTAATTATTCCTGTGTATTAACTCTAATATTGGCTTAGTATTTAACATAAATACTTTTTGGCGTCTTGGGTTATTTTAATTCAGTTTTGTGTTTACTGAGTATCAGGGAAAATTAAATGTCATTATAAATTCTGTCATCTCTATTAAGCCATCCTTTAGCAACGGTAACTGACACTGGTTTTTAGAAAAAAACTACATTACTGATTGAATTAATTGGTTTCTTGTGTGTGGATTTGTAGATGTACAATTTCTGGTATAACCTAGGAAATTCTGAAATTTATTTAAAATATTTTTTAAAAGAGACAATTCAACCTATTTTGTAAGAAAACAAGTGTTATTTATTCACGTAAATAGAACTTTCTTTTATTGTGGCAACAGATTTTTGTTTACTTAAGAGAACCTGTTGCTAAAATAGTAATGAGGAAGGGTGTAATATAAGTCTCGTCATACACCCCTTGCTCTGCAAGTAACCAGAGTGCTATGTCTGCATGCTGTTCTGTCTCCTTTTGGAAGGTGGAAACAAAGTCATTTGTATGTTTTTCTCTCTTGCACAGCCTAAAATGACTAATGTGTGATTTCAGTGGAATAAATGGCGTCCAAAGTCACAGATGCTATAGTCTGGTATCAAAAGAAGGTAAGTTGATAGTCAAAACTTTTAGCTTTCTAAATGTTTTAATTTCAAAAATATATGTTTATTTCATGCTATAGATGTTAGGATTTTGAGTGGAAAAGGAAGATTATTTTTATTTTCCTTGTACTTATTTTACTTCTAAATAAATTGGAAAGATGATGCTGAAAAATATTTTTTCTCTACTTTTTACTCTACAATAGCAAAGTAGCTAGATTAATTATAATATAATGCAAATCTCCAGGAGTGGATAAAATGAGCATTTTATACAAGCATTAACATTTTTCTTTAATTTTCTAAGAGAAAGATTAGCAGAGCTATTATGTAACAACAGTTGTATATTATAGATCAACAGTTTTTAATTTGTTTCTTGTGAGTTACAATTCAGTAACTGAATTCTTCAGTAAAATAAAGTTTTGGGGACTCTATTTTACAAACTGAAATATTGAAGTGTTTATTTTGATGTTTTAGGTTTGTCATACCTACTTTAAATAGCTGTATCATCTTATATATTTCAAAATAAGCTTTACCGATGTAATGTTTTTCTTTATAAAGTCCAAAAGAATATAGGCATTTTTGACAATACAGTAAACTGTTTACTCCTAATGAGTGTTGTTTATATTCTTTAAAATTTACATTGTTTCGTGTAATACCTTAGATCTTTTGTGTACATAGTGAATTATATTTGTTTTCACATTTTAAAACATTTTGGTACCTTATTCTTCAGGTGTCTATTAACAAAATATAATGATACATTTAAAGCTTTTCTTATATGGTAGAAAAAACACACTTTTTTTTTTTTTTTTTTTTTGAGATGGAGTCTCTCTCTCTTACCCAGGCTGGAGTGCAGTGGCGTGATCTCAGCTCACTGCAACCTCTGCCTCCTGGGTTCAAGTGATCTCTTGCCTCAGCCTCCCAAGTAGCTGGGATTACAGACATGTGCTACCACGCTGGCTAATTTTTGTATTTTTAGTAGAAACAGGGTTTCGCCATGTTGGTCAGGCTGATCTTGAATTCCTGACCTCAGGTGATCTGCCCGCCTCACTTAGCCTCTGAAAGTGCTAGGATTACAGGCATGAGCCACTGCGCCCAGCCAAACAGATGATTTTAAAATTTTGTTCAATTGAAAATAAGTTATTTTAAAATTACTAATTTTAAAAGTAATTTTAAAAGTTAGACAAACCGAAGAATATGACCTTTTTTAAGAGTATTTTTTGAGACAGGGTCTCACTGTGTCGCCCAGGCTTGAGTGCAGTTGCACACTCATGGCTCACTGCAGCCTCAACCTCTTGGGCTCATGTGATCCTCCTACCTAAACCTCCCTTAGTAGCTGGCATGGGATTATGGTCTGTTTTTAGATGTGTTATTTGTTTTCTGGGTAGAACATGACACAGGTATATAATTACATTTTTCATATAAGGTACTTTATTGGAAGTATTGATATCAATATACTATTAATTGTCTTCTGTGTTTTTTAGTGCATCCTTTTAAACTTTTAAACTTCCAGTCAAGTTAAAAATCAGTCTGCTTAGCTAAAGAGCTAAATAAAATTATAAATTAAGGAAAACAAAACAAAAAAAACTTTAAACATTTTCCTGTCTGTATCTTTGAAAGTTTTTCTCTTTTCTAATTTCTACCTAATAAACTTTTTCTCTGTTTGGCTTTTTACATTAAACACTTTAGAGTTTACTGAAGATCATTTATAGAACATACCTGCTTGACTGACCTTTCTTGGGATCAGAGGTTGTGAAATATTATACTCAGATTCAGTTAGCCCTGTAACTGAAATGACCCTCCTATCCAAGGGTCATTTACCTGGCAGCTTTGGATACATGCAACCAAAATATTCTCCAGAGCAACTATAAGAAATGTCATAAAATATACTAGCAAATGTAATCACATATTCTATTATATATATATTTATTTATTTTTAAGACAGGGTCTCACTCTGTTAACCCAGTCTGGAGTGCTGTGGCACAATCACGGCTCACTGCATCCTTGACCTCCTGGGTTCAAGTGAACTTCCCACCTCAGCCTCCGAAGTAGCTGGGACTACAGGCATGTGCCACTATGCCCAGCTAGATCTTGTATTTTTAGTAGAGACGGGGTTTTGCCATGTTGCCCAGGCTCATCACATAAATTAGGGAGTTGCCAGAACCATTAACTGGATTTGATTTGCTCTATTTTTTCCTTTTGCTTTTAAATTTAATTTTATCGAAGAAATACATGTGAATATGTTGAAAGATTAGTGTTTCAAGGATTATTGCAAAAAAAAAAAAAAAAAAAAAGGCAGCCTGCAATACTATCCATCCCTATCCTTACCTAGTCTTTGAGTTTTGCTCCCCCAGAGGCAATCATTTTGAAGTCTTTATAGCTCAGTGGTTCTGAAACCAAAGTTTCAAAGATGAGGAGTCCCACTCCTCATCCTAATGACTTTTGATGGAATACTGGCATTTATATGTAGGAGTCAGAGATACAAAATGTCATACAATGTTCTAAACTAGGATTGGATTGACTGACTTTTTCTTTAAAGGAACAGATAGTAAATAATTTAGGTTTTGAGTCATAGGTCTCTGCTGCAACCACTCAACCTTGCGTTGCCATTGTAGCACAAAAGCAGCCATAGACAATATGTAAAATTAATGAGCGTGGCTGTGTTCCAGTAAAACTTAGTTTATAAAGACAGGCAAGGGTCTAGATTTGGCCTGTAGACCTTGGTTTGCTGACCTATGCTCTAAGACAGCCTTTGTTGAATAACACCATTTTTAAAAATGATATTTCATGTTTTGAAGCATGCCTGCCTTGTTTTTTCTTGGTCATTTTATTGTAGATGTTACTTGTTGACTTCTGACTATATGATTAGGATTTAGCTTTTTTATAAGCTTCCCCTAAGTTTCCTCCCTCTATCGTCCCAGTGACTCCAAATTTTGGTTAATCAGTATTTGGTGCTTACATTATTATGTCTGTGTATGTATCATTTAAAGATGTGTTATGTTGTAATATTTCCAATCTGTGTAACTTTTCTTTCCCTTTGCTTGATTTTTCAAATTCTTTTACTAAGTCTCTGATGAAATTGTAACACTTCTTTTGTTGCAGTCAGTCATATTCAGGTATTATCTCTTCCTTTTTTCCTTTCTTGGAACTGACCCTTCTAGAACTCTCTGTTTTATCTAGTCCATACTGAATAGATTGTTCTTAAGTCATGTCTCCCAGCTGCCATCTTAATATTTTCTTTTATCATTAGCTTGAGGGTTCCCCTCACTGGCTTAGGTCATACAGATCTGTTTGTCTCTTAAATATATGCTTATTAAAAAAGTTTTTAGAGGTGTTTATGCGTCAGTGAAATGAAGGCAGGAGAACTGCAGTTGTACTTACTGATTAACCACAGGCAAATAACTTTATTTCTCTGAGCACCAATTTCCACTTTTCTACATTGACTAACTAATAGTTCTCAGCCTGTTTTCAATCACGGACCCCTTTGAAATTGTGTTGAAAGCTAAGGATCATATCTTGAGAAAAATGTATATAATGTACATATACAGAAAATATCACATCTATCTTAAAACCCAGGTTAAGAAGCCCTGGATTATATGATTTTTAAAAGTTTTAGTATTGTAATGCTCTTTGATTTTGTAACTATCATTCAATAGTATCCAGCTTATACTGAGTAGTATCCTTGTAAATAAAAACCAAAAACATTTATCTTCATTTTCTTGAATATTTGTTTGGTAGTAACTCACTTCTTATTTTTGAGGGAGGTTCTCACTTTGTAACCCAGGCTGAAGTGCAGTGGTGTGAACACGGCAGACTGCAGCCTCAACCTCCTGGGCTCAAACGATCCTCCTGCCTCAGCCACCCAACTAGCTGGAACTATGTGCCTATACATGCTATGACACCCACCTAATTTTTGTATTTTTTTGTGGAGATGGGATTTCACCATGTTTCCCAGGCTGGTCTCAAACTTCTGGCCTCAAGCGATCCTCCTGCCTTGGACTCCCAAAGTGCTGGGATTACAGGCCTGAGCCACCGTGCTCAGCCATAACTCACTTTAGAATCACCTTTCTCCACTAGAAAATTGTGACATTTTTATATTTGTATTTGAATATTGAATGGCCAAAAGCCATCACTTGATTTGTAAACTCTTTTGAACATGAGCTATAATATCAGATGTGAAATTTCCAGGAGAAAATGAAAACAAACTTTTAAATTATTATAAATGTGTACAGAAATTCTGCTTAATTATCAAGTATTTTTAAATAAATTATTCTTTTGTTTTGTTTTGTTTTTTGTTGAGACGGAGTTTCACTCTGTCGCCCTGGCTGGAGTCAGTGGTGCTATCTTGGCTCACAGCAACCTCTGCCTCCTGGGTTCAAGCAATTCTCCTGCCTCAGCCTCCCGAGCAGCTGGGATTACAGGCGCATGCTACTACAGCCAGCTAATTTTTGTATTTTTAGTAGTGATGAGGTTTTGCTATGTTGGCCAGGCTGGTCTTGAACTCTTGACCTCAAGCAATCTGCCCACCTCAGCCTCCCAAAGTGCTGGCATTATAGGCATGAGCCATTGCAACCAGCCTAAATAAATTTTTCTATGCATGGTTTACTCTGAGATTTTAAAAGTCCTTTAATATCCAATTTTAAACTTCATTTTATGCTGTTGCAGCCTTCATAGTTATGAATACTTTTAAAGTTCCTATTGGTCTGAAGTAATTTTCAGTTATTAACTTGGAGGAACTGTTAATGCAATAAGAATGATAGCAGGGGAGAAACCAGAATAGTTTTTAGTTAATAATGAGCTACTGAATGTGTTTTGTAGCAAAATACTCTGCTTTCATATTTCTAGTTTCTCATTTCCAAGGATAGGGAATGGAGTTACTTATCTTTTGGAAGTTATTTGAAATAGGGACCTGAAGTTACATGTATTCAAAGATAATTGACACCCTGAGTATTCCTTTAAACAGTATAATGACCCGTAAGATTCCACTGTGACTGTGCAGATAAAATTATGAGAGAATGAGGTTCTATTTTCACTGGATAAATATATAGGAGAAAAGTGGCTTAGAAAAACTCCCCAAATTTAAAAGGGGGGGAAAAAAGCACTAGCAACATTGTATAGTGATAGCAAAATAGTGAATTTAGCTTACAGGGCTAAGGAAGAACTGTATGATACAGATCTTGGTCATTGTCTTTAAGGAGTCAATTGGCAATGAGAAAACTAATGAATATGTTTAACGACTTTTAAATATGAGCCAGCATTGGGATTCATTTAGTAATTTAAATGAGAAACTAGCCTGAGTAATATGAACTTGACTGGTAACTGCTATCAGTTGTAAATAGTTGGGAACACCTTTTTGGTAAAGTTCAACCATGTTAATGTGCGTGTGGGCATGTGCATGTGTGCGTGTGTGTGTGTGTGTGTGTGTGTGTACTTAAGTATGTGTAGGGCATTTCAGAGTACTAACTTGCCTAAGGTTGCACGGATGGTTCAAAAGTATTAAGTCTCAGCTTTCAACTCCAAAACCATGTGCAGTCATTTAATATCCTTCCGCCATCAGCCTCCCGGATTCTTTTGCAAGTAAGACAAATCTAACTCAAACTATCTTAAAGAGGGAAATTTATTGGCTTTCAAGCTAAACCGTGCTTAGTGGTGAAGCTTTTCTCAGGGTTGACTTAATCCCAAGACGAGAGCACCATCAGATGTGTCCGTCTGCCTCTTTTTTCTTATTGCTTTTCTAGAGTTGGCTTATTCCTTTCTCCATGTTGTGAGAACAAGCCCCAAGGTCCTCCAGACTCCTCCTCTTTTAGCTCCTTGAGAAGAAAGGATGTGTGGAAGACTGCCATATAGAGGTTTCCTACCCAAAATTGTTCCTGACCTTTTTTCCTAGTGGAAGAGCCTCTACTTTGTTAAGGAATTCATTCCTCTCCACAGGCTTTATAGCCAAAGAATGTGTATCCAAAGTCTCAGAGGGGGTGAATCCTGGTAAGTCTAATCCAATCATGGCATTCTGTTTCCTTTGCCAGTGATTGGCATAGAATGGGACATGTATTCCAATTCTGGCTAATGAGAAATGAAGCCTTCTGGGAAAAGTCTCTCACATCCTAAAAACAACCAATAATAATAATAGCAAACTTTATGTGATGCTTATTATGTGCCACTTTTTCAGTGCTTTACATATATTAAATAATACAGTATAATGATATGAAATAGAGAGTTGCCTTCCTGTCTTGGGACATTGGTGGGTGAGGCATGTTGCCTGAAATTAGTCTTCTCTTCTCTTCTCTTCTCATCTCTTCCTGCCTGTCTTGCTCTGTCACTCAATCTGTTGTGCAGTGACACAGTCATGGCTCACTGCAGTCTCCGACTCCTGGGCTTAAGCAGTCCTTCTGCTCAGCCTTCCGAGTAGCTGGGACTGCAGGCTTGCACTATCATGCCTGGGTAGTTTTCTTCCTTTTTTGCTTTTTTGTAGAGGTGGGGTCTTGCTCTGTTGCCCAAGTTGGTCTTGAACTCCTGGCTTCAGGTGATCCTCTTGCCTCAGCCTCCCAAAGTGTTGATATTGCAGTCACGAGCCTGCAAGCCTGAAGCTTTTATAGTGACTTAGTTCCCATGAAAGGAGCTTTCTAATGGGCTGAGGATGTCAGAAATGAAAGATGGAAAGAAAACTTGAGCTTTTTAGGACTTTATGAACTGTAAAATTAATCAGTTCTGAAAATGACCTAATTTGGGATTTCTTACTGTGTGAGACAATAAATCCCTGTATTTTTTCAGTCATTTGAAGTTCGGTTTTTTAGTTTCTTGCTTCTGAAAGCATCCTAAGTGATACACAGAAGTGCCCTCTGAGGGGGTATGGTTTTCTATACATTCCTCTTGCCTTAGCTGGTTATAGTAGTAGAGAGAAAATTAAGATCTACCAAAAAGAAGTACTGAGCCATAGACAAAGGCGGTTACTACATTTTCACTTTTATGTCCTTTTCTTGAATGTAATTTTAAACTACCATGCTTTATAGTATAATAAGGTTGAAAGAGCACTGTGTATAGCATCGAGACCTCTATTTGATTTTGTGACATTTACCAGCTTATAATATTGAACATGTTATTTAATTTTTATGAGCCTCAGTTTTTTCTTTTTTAAGCTGCAGATAGTAATGCTTCCCTTGGATGAATCACACAGGTTGTGACAGGATAAGTCAACTTTAAATATAATTTTTAAATCTATTTTTATGTTTATGGGTACATAGTAGGTTTATATATTTATGGGGTACATGAGATATTTTCATACAAACATATAATCACGTCAGTGTAAATGGAGTATCCATTACTTCAAGCGTTTATCGTTTCTTTGTGTTCCAAATGTTCTGATTATACTCTTTTAGTTATTTTAAATTGTACAGTAAATTATTATCGACTGTAGTCACCCTGTTGTGTTGTCAAGTACTAGATCTTATTCATTCTATCTAACTGTGGTTTTATACCCATTAACCATCTCTGTTTCCCATCCCTACTACCCTTTCCAGCCTCTGGTAATGATCATTCTACTCTCCATTTTCATGAGTTCAGTTCTTTTAATTTTTAGCTCCCACCAATGAGTGAGAACCTGTGAAGTATGTCTCTCTGTGCCTGGCTTATTTCACTTAACATAATGTCTTCCAGTTCCATTCATGTTGTTGCAAGTGTCAGGATCTCGTTCTTTCTCATGACAGAATACTATTCATTGTGTATATGTACCAAATTTTCTTTATCCATTCATTCATTGATGGACACTTAGGTTGATTCCAAATCTTGGTTATCGTGAATAACTGCTGCAGTTAACATGGGAGTGCAGATATCTCTTCAATATACTAATTTCCTTTTTTGGGGTATATACCTAGGAGTGGGCTTGCTGAATCATATGGTAGTTCTATTTTTAGTTTTTCAAGGAACCTCCATACTGTTCTCCATAGTGGCTGTACTAATTTGCATTCCTACCAACAGTGTACAGGGATTCTCTTTTCTCCACATCCTTGCCAGCATTTGTTATTACCTGTCTTCTGGAGAAAAGCCATTTTGACTGAGGTAAGATGATATCTCATTGTAGTTTTGGTTTGCATTTCTCTGATGATCCATAATGTGAAGCACTTTTTCATATACATGTTTGCCATTTGTGTCTTCTTTTGATAAATGTCTATTCAGACCTTTTGCCTATTTTTAAAATGGATTATTAGATTTTTTTTTCCTATAAAGTTGTTTGAGCTCCTTGTATATTCTGGTTATTAATTCACTGTCAGATGGGTAGTTTGCACATATTTTCTATCATTCTGTACATTGTCTCTTTGTTGATATTGTCCGTTGCTCTGCAGAAGCTTTTTAACTTGATGTGATCGCATTTCTCCATTTTTACTTTGGTTGCCTGTGCTTTGGTAGTATTGCTCAAGAAACCCTTGGCCAGTCCAATATCTTGGAGAGTTTCCCCAATATTTTCTTGTAGTAGTTTCGTAGTTTAAAGTCTTAGATTTAAATATTTAATCAATTTTGATTTGATTTGTGTATATGATGAGAGATTGGTGTCTAGTTTCATTCTTCTGCATATGGATATCCAGTTTTCCCAGCGTCATTTTACCATTTATTGAAGAGAACATCCATTGTGATGTTCTTGGTACCTTTGTTGAAATGAGTTCACTGTAGTTATATGGATTTGTTTCTGGGCTTCTATTGTGTTCCACTGATCTACATGTCTTTTTTTATGCCAGTACCATGCTGGGTTTTTTTTGTTTTGCTTTTGTTTTTTTTGAGATGGAGTCTCCCTCTGTCTCACCCAGGCTAGAATGTAGTGGCGTGATCTGGGCTTACTGCAACCTCTGCCTCCTGGATTCAAGTGATTCTCATGCCTCAGCCTCTGGAGTAGCTGGGATTACAGGCATGCACCATCATGCCTGGCTAATTTATATATATGTGTGTGTGTGTGTGTGTGTGTGTGTGTGTGTGTGTGTATTTTTGTTTTTTTTTTTAGTAGAGACGGGGTTTCTTCAGTTGGCCAGGCTGGTCTCGAACTGACCTCAAGTGATCACTCACCTCGGCCTCCCAAGGTGCTAGGATTGCAGGCGTGAGTCACCGCACCCGGCCACCATGCTGGTTTTGTTACAATAGCTCTGTAGTATAATTTGAAGTCATGCAATATGATTCCTCCAGTTTTGTTCTTTTCACTCAGAATGTCTGGCTATTCTTGGTCTTTTGTGGTTCCAAATAAAATTCGAGGATTATTTTTTCTATTTCTCTGAAGAATGTCATTGGCGTTTTGATAGTGCTTACATTGAATCTGTAGATTGCTTTGGGTAATATGCATATTTTAACAATATTAATTCTTTGCATCGGTGTTTCGTAGTTTTCACTGTGGAGACATTTCATTTGCATGATTAAGTTTATTCCTAGGTATCTTATTTTATCTGTAGCTATTGTAAATGGAATTACTTTCTTGGTTTCTTTTTCAGATTGTTCACTGTTGGTATATAGAAATGCTACTGATTTTTTTACGTTGATCGCATTCTGCAACTTTACTGAATTTGTTCATCAGTTCTGATAGATTTTTGGTGCAGTCTTTAGGTTTTTCCAAATAAAAGATCATATCATCTGCAAGCAAAGAGAATTGGACTTCTTCCTTTCCAATTTGGATGTCTTGTATTTCCTTCTCTTGTCTTGCCCTAACTAGGACTTCCATTGCCGTGTTGAATAACATTAGTGAAAGTGGGCAGTGGCTGGGCATTGTGGATCATGCCTGTAGGCTGAAGTAGGAGAATTGCTTGAAGCCAGGAGTTCAGTATCAGCCTGGGGAACATGGCTTGACCCTGTCTCTACAAAATTAAAAAAAAAAAAAAAAAAAAGTAGCCAGGTATGGTGGCAAGCCCCTTTATTTCCAGCTACTTGGGAAGCTGAGGTGGCAGGATCACTTGAGCCCTAGAAGTGAGCCTGCAGTGAGCCAGTTTGTGCCACTGCACTCTAGCCTGAAAGACAAAGCAAGACATTGTCTCAAAAAAAAAAAAAAAGGCCAGGCACGATGGTTCACACCGGTAATCTTAGCTAAGGCAGGAGGATCTCTTGAACCTAGGAGTTCTAGAGCAGCCAGGCAACATAGTGGGACCTTGTCTCTAAAAAAATAGAAAAAAAATAAGCTAGGCATGGTGGCATACACCTGTAGTTCCAACTACTTGGGAGGTAGAGGCAGGAGAATCACTTGAGCCCAGGAGGTTGAGGCTGCAGTGAGCCATGATTGTGCCACTGCACTCACTCCAGCCTAGTTCACAGAGTGAGACCCTGTCTCAAAACAAAACAAAACAAAAAAGAAAAAAAAAGGTGATCTGTTTTCTTCCCAGAATGTGGGGGCACTGGCGGGGGAAAGCAAAATGGGCATCCTTGTTGTGTTTCAGATCTTAGAGGAAAGCCTTTCAGCTTTTCCCTAATCAGTTTGATACCAGCAATGCATCCATCATATATGGCTTTTATTGTGTTGAGGTATATTCCTTCTATACCCAGTTTTTTTAGTGTTTTTATTATGAAGGGATGTTGATTGATTTTGTCCTTCATTTTGTTGATATAATGTATCACATTGATTGATTTGCATATGTTGAACCATCATGCATCCATGGATAAATCCCACTTGGTCATGATGAATGATCTTTTTAATGTGTTGTTATATTCGGTTTGCTAGTATTGTGTTGAGGATTTTTGTGGTTATCAGGGATACTGACCTATAGTTTTCTTTTTTTGATATGTCTTTGTCTGGTTTGGGTATCAGTAATACTGGCCTTACAAAATGAGTTTGAAAGTATTCCCTCTTTCTCTGCTTTTCAGAATAGTTTGAGAAGGATTGGTATTAGTTCCTTAAATGTTTGGTAAAGTATAGCAGTGAAGCCATAGGGTCCTGGGCTTTTCTTTGCTGGGAGACTTTTTATTACAGCTTTGATCTCATTACTTATTGGTCTGTTCAGATTTTGGATTTCTTCATGGTGCAATTTTGGTAGGTTGTCTGTGTTTAGGAATTTGTCCATTTCTTCTGGGTTTTCCAATTTATTGTCATATAGTTGCTCATAGTAGTCTCTAATGATCCTTTGAATTTCTGTAGAGTTCATTGTAATATATCCCTTTTCATCTTTAATTATGTTTGTGTCTTCTTTTTTTCTTAGTGTGGCTAAAGGTTTGTTGATTATTTTTTCATAAAACAAACTTATTTCATTGATCTTTTGTATTTTTTTGTTTCAATTTCATTTATTTTTGCTTTTTTATTTTTTAATTTTTTTTATTTGGAGACGGGTCTCACTATGTTACTCAGGCTGGTCTTGAACTCCTGAGCTCAAGTGATCCGACTGCCTTGGCTTCCCAAAGTGCTGGGATTACTGCTCTGATCTTTATTATTTATTCTACTGATTCTGGGTTTGATTTGTTCTTATTTTCTAGTTATTTAAGATGCACTGTTAGGTTGTTTGAGTTTTTCTACTTTTTTGATATAGGGGCTGATTGGATTAAAGAGGATTAAACTTTCCTCTTAGTACTGCTTTCACTGTGTCTCATAAGTTTTAGTATGTTGTATTTCTATTTTATTTGTTTCAATAATTTTTAAAATTTTCTTCATTTCTTTATGGACTCACTGATAATTCTGGAGCATGTTGTTTAATTTTAATTTCCATGTGTTTGTGTAGTTTCTAAAGGTTTTTTTTTTTTTTTTGTGAGACAGCCTTGCTCTGTTGCCCAGGCTGCAGTGCAGTGGCGCACTTACAACTCACTGCAGCCTTGAATTCCTAGGCTCAAGCAATCCTCCTGCCTCAGCCTCTTGAGTAGCTGGGACCACAGGCACGTGCCACCAACCTGGTTAATTTTTTAAAGTTTATTTTTGGATGGGCACGGTGGCTCCCGCCTGTATTCCCAACACTTTGGGAGGCTGAGGTGGGCAGATCACTTGAGGAGTTCAAGACCAGCCTGGCCAACATGGTGAAACCCATCTCTACTAAAAATAGAAAAATTAGATTTCTTGCTTTTTATTTTTTGTGTATCTGTTGTAGGTTTTTTGATTTGAGGTTACCATGAGCCTTGCGAGTAACATCTCATAACCCATTATTTTAAACTGATGACAACTTAATACTGATTGCAAAAACTAACAAGCAAAGAGAAAAGGAATAAAAACTTTATACTTTCACTTTATGCCCCTTGCTTTTTAATTTTTTGTTTCTATTAATATCTTTTTATACTGTCTTTATCTTGAACAGTTGTTATAGTTATTATTTTTAATAGGTTCATCTTTTAGTCTTTTTACTCAATATATGAGTGGTTTATATATCACAACTATAGTGTTACAATATTCTGTTTGTCTGTGTACTTAACTATTACCAGTGTGTTTTGTACCTTCAGATGATTTCTTATTGCTTTTTAACCTCCTTTCAGATTGAAGAACTCCCTTTAGCATTTCTTGAAGGGCAGATCTGGTGTTGATGAAATCTCTCACCTTTTGTTTGTCTAAGAAAGTATTTCTCCTTTATGTTTGAAGGATATTTTTCCTGGATATACTATTAGAGGGTAAAAGTTTTTTTCTGTCAGCACTTTAAAAATGTCCTGCCACTCTCTCCTGGCCTGTAAGGTTTCCACTGATAAGTCTGCTGCCAGATGTATTAGAGCTCCATTGCATGTTATTTGTTTCTTTTCTTTTGCTAATTTTAGGCTCATTTCTTTATTCTTGACCTTCAGGAGTTTGATTATTAAATGCCTTGAGGTAGTCTTTGGGTTAAATCTGCTTGGTGTTCTATGACCTTCTTATACTTGAATATTGATATCTTTCTTTAGGTTTGT
>NW_012102965.1:1117882-1133889 GCF_000951045.1 Mandrillus leucophaeus | reverse complement strand
TTTTTTTTGAGACAGAGTCTTGCTCTGTTGCCCAGGCTGGAGTGCAGTGGTGTGATCTCAGCTCACTGGAACCTCTGCCTCCTGGGTTCAAGCAATTCTCATGCCTCAGCCTCCTGAGTAGCTGGGACTACAGGCGTGCACCACCACACCCAGCTAATTTTTTGTATTTTAATACAAAAAATTAAAGAGACAGGGTTTCAGCGTGTTGTCCGGCTAGTCTTGAACTTCTGAGCTCACCTTGGCCTCCCAAAGTGTTAGGATTACAGGTATGAGCCACCGGGCCTGGCCACTCAGCTCCAGATTTTTTTTTCTCTCTCTTTTTTTTAAAGTCAGCCAGTGTATCTTGAAGCCCCAGAATTTGATTTACATTTTAAAATTATTTCAATCTTATTGTAAAATTTTTCTAATAGGATTCCAAATTCCTTCTCCTTTTTATCTTGAATTTCATTAAGCTTCCTCAAAATAGCTATTTTGAATTATCTGTCTTAACAGTCGCATATCTTTGTCACTCTGGAATTGGTCACTGGTGCCTTATTTAGTTCATTTGGTGAGGTCATGTTTTCCTGGATCGTCTTGATGTTTGTGGGTGTTCATTGATGTTTGGACATTGAAGAGTTAGGTATTTATTGTATTCTTTGCAGTCTGAGTTTGTTTGTACCTATCCTTCTTGGGAAGGATTTCCAAGTATTCAAAGGGAATTTAGTTTTGTGATCTAAATCTTTGGTCATTGTGGCCGTATCTGCATTAGGGGGCAACCCAAGCTTGGTAATGCAGTGACTCTTGCAGACTTGTGCAGGTACTGCTTTGGTTGTCTTGTGTAAGAAGTGGGAAAACTCCCTGGATTATCAGGGAGAGTCTCTTCCTTTCCCTTACCTTTCACCAAACAAATGGAGTCTCTGTCTGCTGAGCTGCCTGGAGCTGGGGGAAGGGTAGTGCATGCACTCCTTTGGCTACCACTACTAGGACTGTGCAGGTTAGACCCGAAGCCAGTATGGCACTGGGTCTCGCCCAAGGCCTACAGTGACCACTCCCTGGGCTATCACTAACATTCACTCAAGGCCCAAGAGCTCTTCAGTCAGCAGGTAGTAAATCCAGCTAGGCTTGCATCCTTCCCTCCAGAGCATCAAGCTCCCCTGCCCCACTCTCCACACCCCCGACCCCAGCCCAGGGTAGGTACAGAAATGCCATCCAGGAGCCAGAGCCTGGAGTCAGAAATCTTAGAAATCTACTTCATGCTCTATTCTGCTGCAGTTGCATTGGCACCCAAGCCACAAGACAAAGTTCTTTGCACTCTTCCTTCTCCTTTGCTCATGTAGGAGTTTCTCCCTGTGGCCACCACCACCTCAAGCCCACAGCAAGTACTGCTTGGCTACTGCCAGTGTTCGCTCAAGGACCAAGGGCTCTTCATTCAGTGTTTGGTGAGTGCTGCCAGGCCTGTTTTCTCCGTTCAGGGTAGCAGGTTTTGCTCTGACCCATGCTGGGTCCAGAAATGCTGACCGGGACCCAAGGCCTGGAATCAGGGAACCCAGGAGTCTGCCTGGTGTTCTACCCTACTGCGGCCGAGCTGGTGCCCAGGCTGCAAGACAAAGTCCCCCTTACTCTTCCCTTTCTCTTCCTTAAGCAGAAGGAATTATTCCTTGTAGCCATCACAGCTGAGAATGTGCTGGGTCACACCCAAAGCCAGCAGGACCCTGGGTCTCACCCAAGGCCTGCAGTGAGTACTGCCTGGGTACCACTTATGTGTTTTCAAGACCCAAGGGCTGTTTAGTCAGCAGGTGATGAATCATGCCAGGACTGTGTCCTTCCCTTCAAGACAGTGGGTTCCCTTCTGTCCCAGGGTGTCTAGAAGGGTTGTCTGGGAGCTACAGCCTGGAATGGGCACTTCAGTACTCTGCCCAGTGCCCTATTCTGTTGTGGCTTACCTACTATCCAAGTTCCAAGACAAAGTCTTCTTAGTCCTCCTTACTCTTCACTCTCCTCTCCCCAAATGGAGGGAAGGAGTCTCTCCCAGAGCTGTGAGCTGCGCTGCCTGGGGTTGGGGAAGGAGTGGTGCAAGCATTCTCTTGGCTACCCCAGCTGCTATCTCATTGGGCTGCATGCACACCAAGTCCACTGGCTCTGAGCCCAGCACAGTACCAGGACTTGCCTAAGAATTCCAGTCCTTGTGGCCTAGATTGCCTTTCAAGTTTATTTAGGACCCCAGAAGGCGTTAGTCTGTAGTGGTAGGGCTAGCCAGAATGCAGTTTCTGACTGTTGGGCTGGATAATACCCCTCTGCCTAGGACTGGTCTAAATGCTGCCTCCATGGGCACCAGCTGAATTTTGCCCCATGTTGCTTTCCACTGTGACAGGGCAGCACCAAGTTCCAATGCAAAGTCATAATCACTACACTTTCTGTCCCCCAAGCATGTTGATATACTCTGTCCACGCCACACGGCTGCTACTGGGAATGTGGGAGGAGTGGTGTTGACAATTCAAGACTGTCTTTCCTACCCTTTTCAGTGTGTCTTTCCTTGATAAGGGTTAAAACAAAGTACTGTGTTTACTCACCTGATTTTTGGTTCTTATGGAAGTGCTTTCTTGTGTAGTTTGTTCAATTTGGTGTTCCTTCTGGGAGCATGATTGCTATTTGGCCATCTTGCTCCAATAATCTAAATAAGATTTCTTGAAAATTTTTTACCAGGTATGATGTTGCACACCTATAGTCCCAGCTACTTACACAGCTGAGGCATTGATTGAGTCCAACATTTTGAGTCCAGGTTGGGTAGCATAACAGGACCCTCATCTCTAAAAAATAAAAATAAGTGTTTAAGTGGTTTATAAATTGTCAATAAATATGAAGTACAGTCAGCCCTCGAGGTCTGTGGGCTCCACATCTGTGGATTCAAGCAACTGTGGATCAAAAATACATTTTAAAAAATTTTTATTTATTTATTTATTTATTTATTTTTAGAGAAAGGGCCTTGTTGTCTCCCAGGCTAGAGTACAGTGGTGTGATCATATCTCACTGTAACCTAGAACTTCTGGGCTCAAATGATCCTCCCACATCAGCCTCCCAAGTAGCTGGGACTACAGGCACGCACCACCACACCCAGCTCATTTTAAAATTTTTTGTAAAGGTGGCATCTTGCTATATTTCCCAGGCTGGCCTTGAACTTCTAGCCTCGAAGTACTGGGATTACATGTGTGAGCTACCATACCTGGCTTAAAAGTATTTTTAAAAAATGGGTGGTTATGTGTGTACTGAGCATGTACAGACTTTTTTTTTTCCTTGCCATTATTCCCTAAACAATACAGTATAACCACTATTTACAGAACAGTTATATCATATTAGGTATTATAAATAATCTAGAGATGATGTAAAGTATATGAGAGGATATGCATATGTTATATGCAAATACTACACCATCTTATATAAGGGACTTGAGGATTCATGGATTTTTAATATCTGCAAGTGGTCCTGGCATTAATCCTCCACAGATACTGAGGGATGACTATATCATTCTTAAAAATATAATAGTAACTAGTATGTTTTTTTAAATGATCAAATTTTCTTTTACTTTTGACTGTTTCCTTTAGCACTGCAAATAGAGTAGAAATGACCATTTTCTAATATTTACCTGATTTGTGGTTGTTATTGTCTATTATGGCTTTGGTTATAATACATTGTGATAGATCTGTCCTTTATTGTGAGTTCTCTGTTTAGCCTTATCTTGATTTGTTGTTTAATCAGTTTGTAGAATTGTAGGTGAATAGGCCAGGCACAGTGGCTCATGCCTGTAATTCCAGCACTTTGGGAGGCCAAGGTGGGCAGATCACTTGAGACTGGGAGTTTGAGACCGGCCTGGCCAACATGGTGAAACCTCGTCTCTACTAAAAATACAAAAATTAGTCAGCTGTGGTGGTACATGCCTGTAATCCCAGCTACTTGAGAGGCTGAAGCAGGAGAATCGCTTGAACCTGGGAGGCAGAGGTTACAGTGAGCCGAGATCCCGCCATTGCACTCTAGCCTGGGCGACAGAACAAGACTCCGTCTGCAAAACAAAACAAAACAAAAAAAGAATTATAGGTAAATAAATTACGTTATTCTAAAGTAAAACCTGAATAAAGTTCTTTGGGTGAAAAGTCAAGTACTACTCCAATGAACTGATTTTACTGATAGCTCTTTTGATGTTTGTTTGTTTGTTTGTTTTGATGCCGTGTCTCGTGTCTCGCTCTGTTGCCCCGGCTGGAGTGCAGTGGTGCGATCTTGGGTCGCTGCAAGCTCCACCTCCCAGGTTCAAGCGATTCTCCTGCCTCAGCCTCCCGAGTAGCTGGGATTACAGGCGCCCATCACTATGCCTGGCTAATTTTTTGTGTTTTTAGTAGAGATGGGTTTTCACTATGTTGGCCAGGCTGGTCTCCATCTCTTGACTTCGTGATCTGCGGGCCTCAACCTCCCAAAGTTCTGGGATTACAGGCTGAGTCACCATGCCGGCCTTATTGTTGTTCCTTTGTTTTTGTTTTGCCTGAGGCTACAACTGTTTAGGCTACCTTGTGCTAGAACCTAACCTTACTAAAGAATCAGAAATGCAGAAAGGGAAAGATTCCTTGTAAATTAATCTTCTATTATCTTTATTTTACAGATGAGAAAACTAAAACATTGAGAGAAATGCAGAAAGGGAAAGATTCCTTATAAATTAATCCTCTATTATCTTTATTTTACAGATGAGAAAACTAAAACATTGAGAGATAAGGGAACTTAAAGGTCTTGTGTTTTTTTTTGTTTTTGTTTTTGTTTTTAACCTGGTCCAGAGATGTTGTCAACTGTACCATGAATTTATAGAATTTTATGTTTAGAATTAGCAGTATGTGTACTTAATGGAGATTACAGATTCAACTCCCATTTGTAAAGAAAATGGAAAAATAGGCCAGGCGCGGTGGCTCATGCCTGTAATCCCAGCACTCTGGGAGGCCAAGACAGGTAGATCACCTGAGGTTGGGAGTTTGAGACCAGCCTGACCAACATGGAGAAACCCCATCTCTACGAAAAACACAAAATTTGCCGGGCGTGGTAGCGCATGCCTGTAATTCCAGCTACTTGGGAGGCTGAGGCAGGAGAATCGCTTAAACCTGGAAGGCGGAGGTTGCGGTGAGCCGAGATCATGTCATTGCACTCTAGCCTGGGCAACGAGTGAAACTCCATCTCAAAAAAAAAAAAAAAAGGAAAAATAGAAAAAAATACCTTTCACTCTTCCCTAGCAGTACCTTTTTAGGCTTCTACACAGTAATGTTTATAGACTCCAATGGGATCCATCTATAGTTCTCCTTAGTGTAAAAGTACTGACTTCATAAGAACATTATCAGTAGAAAATTCTTTAAGGTTTTTGAGATGTCTTTTTTACAGTGTTAAGGCACTATAATACATACATTTCTAAATTCTTAGCATTTTATATTTGTTCTCTTTAGAAGTTAAGTATTTGGTAATAGAATGTTTTTGGTTTTTGGTTTGCAAATACCTTGGTACATCAAGACTAGGAATTTCTACATAGTGTATAATTTATTTGAAATACTGCAGTCATTTGCTTATGACTTTTTTTGGATAAAAGGAATAATTTTTCCATTAAAAGGAAGCAATCATTTGCCAATAGCAGTTGCCAGATACAGCACCTAAAAATTAAAGTAGTAGTTTACACAGGTATGAGGAGATCCAAGAAATGATGCTGTTTGAATAGAGTTGAAGTTCTTTATTGAATAAAGCTTCTTATACCTGTGGAGTATTGGAAAGAAAAATATTTTATGACATGCTGGAAAACTAGCCTCTAACCTTTTTCGTTTTTTGATGAATAGGTTTAAAACAGAAATGTTCATCAATGATATAATGTTTGCCAGTTATATTCCAAGTGTCTTGCAGTCAGTTTATTTTTAACCATAGCAACAGACATGATGGTGAAATAAAGTAGTAAATTACCATCAGCAGCCTAAAATTAGGCAAATGTACCAACTTTGAAAGGCCTGGGAGTGACTAAAACACTGTTGTTAACCTGCTGTGTGTTTAAGTTCTACAAAGAATGACATTTGCAAATGCCATTTAACAGGTCAACTTAGAAGCTAAATTTCTCTTTACCCAATGGACCATAGAGTTTATTCAAATAAAAGCTGTTGATTCAGCACCAAGGATTGATTCACAGAGAATAAAATGCCGAACATATACAACCTGAAAGTTTCCCATTTGAACTTCTGCCCTGAATCAATATCCTTATTAGGATATATTTTGCCTGGCTATTTTTAGTGAAGTCTTGCTTTAGTTTGCTTTCTGTTTTCGGTATCTTTTTCTCTACCCCTGTGGTGGATTTGAATTACAAAGAGTTCTGGTTTACCTAATTTGTGGAGAAGGGGGATAGTGTAATCTCCAATCAAGTAAGATGATATATAAAGAGCTAGTTAGTAAGGTAGCCTTATTAAAATGTACTTCTTTTACAGCTTTGGGGAATCAGAGGAATGAGGTCTTATTTTTCCAATCTCAAAATGGTAGGCAGCAGGATGTATTTCTAATTACTGCTGTTTTGTCCACTGTGACACTTTATTATATGGTTTATTTTTATTTACTGGTGGAAAACCAAGGAGAAAATTACTAGGTAGAACCTCCCTCCATTGATTTCATATAGGGAGAATTCAATACATTTAGTTTTACCTGTAGAGATTGATTTTTAGGATTAAATATTTTTTCTTCCCTCCCCCCCAACCTGGTCTCAGTGTAGTTCTTAAACTAAAGTTTATTACACATGGATTATTAAAGGCTTTTTTTTTAAACCAAGACTTTCTCATTCCAAAAAATCATATCCTGATAGGATTTACATGCATTTATGTTTAAATAACACTTACGATGTGTCTACTATGTATCAGGCACTGAGTTCCTTGTTTTTTTTTTTTTTTTCTTTGGAAGATAGGTTCTTACTCTGTCGCCCAAGTTGGAGTGCAGTGGCACGATCATGGCTCACTGCAGCTTCAACATCCTGGGCTCCTACGTCAGCCTCCTGAGCAGCTGGAGACTGCAGGAGTCAGCCACCATGCCTGGCTTAGTTGTTAAAAAATTTTCTGTAGGGATGGAGTTTCTCCATGTTGCCCAGGCTGGGCTCAAACTCCCGAGCTCAAGCTATCCTCCAGCCTCTGCCTCCCAAAGTGTTGGGATTTACAAGTGTGAGCCACCTTACCCAGCCCGACTGAGTTCTTATCTTTAGGAAACTGCATCATGGGGAGCCAAGATGTAAACAAGTAACTGTTATACTTTATGGTAAATGCTGCAATAGAATTACCTTGAAAGTGTTACAGTAACTCACACAAAGTTCCCTGTGAGTTTATTCCTCTAGTCACCATTCTGTTACTGCTTTTGTCTTCTAAATATTTCTCAAGTCTGTTGTGATCTCCCTACCTTCATTATTCTTTCATTCTTGTTCCAGTTAAATATGTTTCACACCCACCAGAGTGATTTCTCTTAAACAAAAATTTGATGTTGTCACTCACCTTTTTAACACTCGTCAAAGGCTTTCTTTCATATGTGGTATAAACTCTTTGCAAGGCCTATAAGGATTTTTCTGGTCTAATTCCAGTTAGCTTTGTAGCCTCATTGCCTACCCCTTTCAGCCTTCAACTTTTCTTACCTTCTAACACCATCCCTCTGAGTAAAACTATTTAAAGTCTTCCCATGCTATTTTTCACCTTAGTGTTTAGACTGCCCACTTAGGCTTTTAATTTTTTTTTTTTTTTTTTAACTAAAGTTGGTCCTTAAAACTCAAAACTGGCATCTTCCCCTCACAGATATTTTTCATAATCCCCTGAAAACTGAATTAGGTATCTCCTCCTGCTAGTGCTCCTATGGGAAAGTTGTGTGTGTTCTTTTTGTGGCAGTGGTATAGTGTTGTTTTTTTTTTTTCTTGATTCTTTCTCTTTACAGTTTACAGAGTAATGTTGTAGTTACCCAGCATCCTCCAAAGGTCACCACTGTGTTGCTTGTTTGTTTAATTATCATTATGAACTCATGGCTTTAAAAATATTTCATGTTTCCACCTGTTGGAGTTATTGTCCCTAATAATGTCTTTCCCATTGTCAGACAGATTGTTCTGTCTTAATAATAGGAGCTTATTTAGGTTGGCTTCTGAGTCTTTTTGACATGACCCTAGTAATATGTGATAGTATTCCTTGAGGAAAAAAATTTGAAAGGGGAGTTATTTCTGTGTAGGGACGGGGAAAGCTACAGAGAGATCTTCATCCTCTTTTACCATCCTAGACATAAACATCCTGAGATTTTCCATATAAGCTAAATTCATTCTGCTCCATTTAACAATAATTTGGGAATCTCCCCCCTCCTTTTTTTTTTTTTTTTGGAGACAGAGTCTCGCTCTGTTGTCCAGGCTATAGTGCAGTGGCACGATCTCGGCTCACTGCAACCTCTACTTCCCGGGTTCAAGTGATTCTCCTGCCTCAGCCTCCTGAGTAGCTGGGACTACAGGCATGCATCACCATGCCCAGCTAATTTTTGTATTTTTAGTAGAGACGGGGTTTCACCATGTTGGTCAGGCTGGTCTCAAACTCCTGACCTCGTGATCCGCCTGGCTCGGCCTCCTAAAGTGCTGGCACTATAGATGTGAGCCTTGGCACCCAGCCAATCTCTTTTATAATATTGGTTATTCTTCTACTTCTGTATGACAGTGGTATTTTGTTTATTCTACTGCTTATTACAGGCTGACTTGATAATTAATCTCCCCTGCTAATCCATGAGAGCAAGAATCATTATCTTTATATCTCCATTATTTCAGGGTCTTACTGTATACTTAGTACTTGGTAAATGTTTACTGCTTTGAAAACAGTGCTGTCAGGGGACAGTATTTATATTAAACTTTTAGTTTATATAGTTTTTTTATTCTTAAGAATCTTTGATGTGCCATGAATCAAGCCAGGCACTTATTTCAAGGGACTTGGTTTGAGTTGTCAAATCTGTGAAATAGACTCTTTATACTGATTATCTATTACATTAAGTATTAGGCTGGGCTCGGCTCATGCCTGTAATCCCAGTACTTTGGGAGGCAAAGGCGGGCAGATCAGTTGAGGTCGGGAGTTCAAGACCAGCCTGGCCAATATGGTGAAACCCTGCCTCTACTAAAAATACAAAAATTAGCCAGGCATGGTGGTGCACACCTGTAGTCCCAGCTGTTTGGAAGTCTGAGGCAGGAGAATCGCTTGAACTTGGGAGGCAGAGGTTGCAGTGAGCCAAGATCACACCGCCACACTCCTGCCTGGACGACAGAATGAGACTATGTCTCCAAAAAAAAAAAAATTAAGTATTAAACGTAATGGTTTATTCTGTAGTAAGATTTCCTGAAGTGTGCTCTGCATGATGTTAATAAGTATTAGGAGAATAAAAGGATTTCATAGTCAAATCAGTTTGGAAAATATTGAGTGAGACACAGGTAAACAAGTTTTATGATTTCAGGATTTTCCAGGGCAAATAATGTGTAGTTGACTGTCTAAGAGACAGACAGAGAAAACATCATTTCTCAATTTATTTGGCTTAATTTTTTCCCCTGAGTATCTGTTGAACGTACTTAGGAAAATACTGGCCTGTGGTTAACAAGTTACGTAAAAGAGTGTGGTGCAGTGGAAAGGGCATGGAATTGGAAGTCAGAAACTGGGTTTTACCAGATGTAAAACCTGAGATCTCTTAAAGCCTCAGTTGTGTCGTCAGTGAGAAAAAAGTTAATACTGGTCTCTACGGCGTAAGATTGTTCTCTTTAATGGTCTCATATTTGATTTCAAATGAATGAACAGCAATATTATGTTAGGTATTTTTAAAATAACTAAGATATGTTAATATTCTTGGCATTTAAATTGCTTTAAAATATGACATAGCTTTTCATGCTATTTATAGTAAACTATTAGAAATATGTAAACAAGGATGGTGCTGTAGCCTTGATTTATATTTTGTACACATGATTTAGTCAGGGTTGTGTTTTAGAATGATAAATCAGAGTATATGCTATGATGAGTAGTAAAAGAATGCAAATAGGCTTTTACATTCTTTCCTTGTCACATGCTGCAATATGAAGGAAAAGGAAGCATTAGATAATATCCAGATGATGTAATGGCTAATTATTGAGCTTTTGCATGTCTGTTCCTGTTGTTAGCCCCATACGTATGAGCACATTTAATCCTTATAATTACCCTTTGATTAATAATACTAATTATTTTACATATTGTTAAGGCTAATTCTTGAAGAGTTTTGTATATTTTTATTTGCTTTTTTAATAAGCCCTGATGGCTTACCTGCTGGCAAGATAGCCCACAGAAGGTAATACAGGGAGAAGTATATGACAATGATTAGGGATTAAATGTAACCCTTCCCAGACATCTCTTAGTGATCAGAACCAAGGCAAGTGAACGTAGGGTTGTTTTTGTGGATGTATATTAATGAAATTACTGGTGGGTAAGAGCACAGCTATGGAGCCAGGTTGTCTGTATTTGAATTCCTGTTTATTGCTACTGTTTAACCTTGTACAACCTAAGTTTTTATACTGTAAAAATAGAGATAGCAGTAATATCTACTTAGTAGTGCTGTGGGAATTAAGTAAGTTAATATGTGGAAAGGGTATCAGCACTTGATAAATAAATTCTAACTACTACTTACTGCTGTTATTGTAATATTGTGAATATTAACTGCCTCAACTGGCATTTGAGGAGTAAAAAGCAGAGATGTTAGTATCCTTCAGTAACCATGGTTGGACCTTCTATCCAAGGTGGGGGAAGGGGGCACAGCTAAGGAGTTGTGGTATATCATAGGAAAAAAATTATCTAATAGTAGATGGCAGTTGAGAAGAAATATGTGAGAGCTTTCATTTTTTTTCTTCTAGCATCATCTTAGATTGGGTGATAGACAGTGTAATAAAGTAAATACTTAATCTACAGCTTCATGCTGTAAAACATCTGTGCAGTTCTCCTGTACATATGATCTTTTGTTTTAGTAGATTGATGAATCCCTGTTTAAGGAATTTACAAAGTTGGCAGAACTTTAAAGCAAGTTGTGTTCTGGGAGGCAAATCATGCCCAATACCTTTTATAAAGTAGTTAATATAGATGAGAGAATATCATAAATATACCCATTAATGTTAAGAAACATTTCCTTTTTTCCCCCCATTCTACATGAAGTGCCTTGGTGGAAACTTCCCAGTCTCCTTGGATGGCATTTAGCCTCTTATATGTGAAAGAAGTAAAAATATTTGATTTTTTGTTTTTTTCTTTTGAGACAGGGTCTCACTTTGTTGCCAGGCTAGAGTATAGTATCCTGCACTATCATAGCTCAATGCAGCCTCCAACTCCCGGGCTCAAGCAGTCTTCCTGCCTTAACCTCCTGAGTAGCTGGAGCTACAGGCATGCACCACTTCGCCTGGCTAATTAAAAAAAAAATTTTTTTTTTTTGTACAGAACAGAGTCTTGCTTTGTTGCCCCGGCTGGTCTTGGACTCCTGGCTTCAAGCAGTCCTCCTACCTCAGCCTTCCAAAGTGCTGGGACTACAGGCATGAGCCACCTTGCCCAGCCAAAATTGGACTTTTTATTACAATCATGAATACAAAGAAAAAATGAAAGCTATTCTTAGTAATCTGATTAATTAAAAACAAATTTCAGCAAGTCAAAGAATGGATATACCTGAAATGGGTAGTATATTTACTTAATTCTCATCTCAACAAGTAGTTTGAAATGGTTTCTGCCACTGAGAATAGCAATTTCCACATTGCTATTATTTTGAGAAAAGACAAATCAGATTTATCCTAGGAAGGCAGCATTATATAATGGAAAGCCTGTGGGCTTTTATGCTTTGCAGGTGGAATCCAACTTCTGTGTTTTAAAAACTATCTGACCTTGGGCTAACATCTCTGAGACTCAGTTTCCTCATGTTTAAAAGGGGAGTGATAATGTTAACTTTTAAATGATTTTTGAGAAAGCTCTAACATAGTATCTGAGAAATTTTAAAATAAATTTTCCCTTTCATTTTGACTTGAACAATTTGAATTCGTACCACACATAAATCTAGATCCTATTTGTATTTTATTAATCTTAGTGACTTAAAAATCAAGCAGGAAAAAAACAAAAACAAAAAAACAAAAAAGATCTTTGGAATAGAACATCTTTTCAGTCTGGTTCTGTCATTGGTTGTCTTTTGACTTTGAGCAAGTTATTGAAGGTCTGTACATCTGTTTCATTTTTTATTTTTAAAATTTTTAATTGATACATAATTATATGTCTTATGGGATACATGTAATATTTTGATACTTACATAGAATGGGTAATGATTAGATCAGGGTAATTAGGCTATCCATTACCTCAAACATTTATCATTTCTTTATGTTGGGAACATTTTAAAACTACTCTTCCAGCTATTTTGAAGTATATAATAAATTATTGTTACCCTCCTGTGCTATCAAACACTAGAACTTATTCCTTCTATGTGTGTTTTGCACCCATTAACCAACCTTTCTTTATCCTCCTCACTTCCCAGTCTCCTGTACTACTGTCTACCTCCATGAGATCAATTTGTATAGCTCCCATATATGAGAACAGCAATCAATATTTGTCTTTCTGTGACTGGCTTATTTCATTTAACATAATGACCTTCAGTTCCATCCATGTTGCTGCAAATGGCAGGACTTCCTTCTTTTATATTGCTGGATCATATGCTAGTCAATTTTTAGTTTTTTAAGGAGCCTTCATACTGTTTACCATGGTGGCTGTACTAATTTACATTCTTACCAACAGTGTATTAGCATTCCTCTTTCTCTGCATCTCACCAGCATATGTTATTTTTTGTCTTTTCAATAGTAGCCATTTTAACTAGAGTGAGATGATATCTCGTTGTTTTGATTTGTATTTCCCTGATGATTAGTGATGTTGAGTTTTTTTGTTGTTACTGTTTTGTTTTTTTTTTTTTTTTTTTTTTTAACATACCTTTTGGCCACTTCTGTGTCTTCTATTGAGAAATGTCTGTGGCGCTATTTTACCCATATATTTGAATTGGATTATTTGGGGTTTTTTTGCTGTTGAGTTGTTTGAGTTCCTTATATATTCTGGTTATTAATCCTTTGTTGGATAGGTAGTTTGTAAATATTTTCTCCCATTCTGCAGGTTGTCTCTTCACTCTCTTGTTTTCTTTGCTGCGCAGAAGCTTTTTAGTTTCATATAATTCCATTTGTCTATTTTTACTTTTGTTGCCTGTGCTTTTGGGGTCTTACCCCAAAATTATTCTTTGCCTAGATCAGTGTCCTGAAGTGTTTCTCCAGTGTTTTCTTCTAGCAGTTTTATAGTTTTAGATCTTGCGATTTTGTTTCTTTTCTTTTTTTTTTTGTAACGGAGTCTTGCTCTGTTGCCCAGGCTGGAGTGCAGTGGTGTGATCTTGGCTCACTGCAAGCTCTGCCACCCGGGTTCACACCATTCTCCTGCCTCTGCCTCCCGAGTACCTGGGACTACAGGCGCCTGCCACCATGTCCAGCTAATTTTTTATATATTTTTTTAGTAGAGATGGGGTTTCACCGTGTTATCCAGGATGGTCTCGATCTCCTGACCTCATGATCCACCCGCCTCAGCCTCCCAAAGTGCTGGGATTACAGGTGTGAGCCACTGTGCCCAGCCTAGGTCTTATTTTTAAATCTTTAATCCATTTTTGTGTTTTTTTTTTTTGTATGTTGTATCAGTCAGGGTTCTCTAGTGGGACAGAACTAATGAAAAAAAATTTTATATATATATATATATGAGTTTATTAAGTATTAACTCACACTATCACAAGGTCTTACAATAGGCCATCTGCAGGCTGAGGAGAAAGGAGAGCCAGTCTGAGTTCCAAAACTGAAGAACTTGGAATCTGCTGTTCAAGGGCAAGAAGCATCCAACACAGGAGAAAGATACAGGCTGGGAGGCTAGGCCAGGCCAGTCTCGCTTGTCACATTTTTCTGCCTGCTTATATTCTAGCCACACTGGCAGCTGATTAGATTTTGCTCACCTAGATTAAGGATGGGTCTGCTTTTCCCAGCCCACTGACTCAAATGTTAATCTCCTTTGGCAACAGCCTCACAGGCACACCTAGCATCAATACTTTTTATCCTTCAATCCAGTCAAGTTGACACTCAGTATTAAGCATCACAAGCCCACCCCTAACCCATACACATCTCCTGAGATCATATATAATCTTCAGATAAAGACAATAATAAGCCTAACATAATACAACTATCCTTTGTACAACCAGAAATGCACCAATCCCCATTCCAAATAATATTACGTGAAGTTAACAATACTTAAATGCTGATGTGAAGTAAATAAATTTTATGTCACATGATAAAGGAGAAAAGAAATAAAAATGAAGTTATTTTCTTAGTACAAGTGTATACATGCACACACATTTTTAACAGAAGAAGGTGGAAACACTCATGAGAGTTACAGTCCTTGTTTCTGCAACTGATCATGTGGTTGTAGCTGGTATTGATGACTACCTTCTTCTACTACCCATTCTGTATTCCCTTGGCCTTCAGCAAGCACCTCAGCAAGTCATGGTTTTTTCCCTGGTGGAGTGCCCAAACCTTCATTCCTGAATGGTCTGGGTCATTTTTGTCCTGTGTGAACTGGGCTGTTGTAGTTTCCCATTGACCTTAATCACAGGGCATGGTGATACTAAGAGACGCCCTAATGGATCTCGTGTATTCTGTGCATACTCTTCCTTACTTCCGTTGTGGAGTAGTAGACTGATTTCATCTTGATAGTCTGGGCCAATCACTGTAACTCCCTTCTTAGCCTGTTGACTTAAAGATAGGAGGAGCCCGAAGTGTCCAGGTGGCACTCTTAACTTCAGTTTAATGGAGTTGTTTTGTCTCCTAGTGGCAGTGTTCCTCCCTCTGGAACTGAGACCTCCAGGCCAGCAGAACGTAATGTCTCAGGAACAGGAAGCAAAAATTTTACTAGTGGATCACTAGGGGTGATGGTGAGTGGTGCTACTTCCACTTCTACCCCTTGATTCCTGAACCTGTGAATCCTGGCTATGAGAGAAACAGTACCATATATTGTATGCTGATTCAGAGCATACACTTTGCCCCAGCCCTGCAAAGTATTGTCACCTAGTTGCTGTTGTAATTGTGACTTTAAAAGCGCATTCCGCTGTTCTGTCAATCCAGCTGCTTCAGGATGATGGGGAGCATGGTAAGACCCATGAATTCCGTAAGCATGAGCCCACTGCCACACTTCTTTAGCCGTAAAGTGAGTGCCTTGGCCAAAGGCAGTGCTGTGTGGAATACCATGATGTTGGATAAGGCATTCCATGAGTCCATGATGGTAGTCTTGGCAGAAGCTTGCATGCAGGTTAGGTGAAACCATATCTGGAGTAAGGGTTTATTCCAGTGAGGACAAACCTCTGCCCTTTCCATGATGCAAAAGGTTTAATATAATCAGTCTGCCACGAGGTAACTGGCTGATCACCCCGAGGAGTGGTGCCATATCGAGGGCTCAGTATTGGTCTCTGCTGCTGGCAAATTGGGCACTCAGCAGTGGCTGCGGCCAGGTCAGCCTTGGTGAGTGGAAGTCCATGTTGCTGAGCCCATGTGTAACCTCCATCCCTGCCACTTTGTTCATGGGCCCATTGGGCAATGACAGGGGTGGCTGGGGAAAAAGGCTGAGTGGTGTCATCCTGTCCACTTGATTGTTAAAATCCTGCTCTGCGAAAGATGGCCGAATAGGAACAGCTCCAGTCTCCAACTCCCAGCGCGAGCGACACAGAAGACCGGTGATTTCTGCATTTTCAACTGAAGTACTGGATTCATCTCACTGGGGAGTGCCAGACGATCCGTGCTGGTCAGCTGCTGCAGCCCGACCAGCGAGAGCTGAAGCAGGGCGAGGCATTGCCTCACCTGGGAAGCGCAAGGGGGAAGGGAATCCCTTTTCCTAGCCAGGGGAACTGAGACACACAACACCTGGAAAATCGGGTAACTCCCACCCCAATACTGC